>NW_015511559.1:2328-2787 GCF_001515645.1 Sinocyclocheilus grahami | reverse complement strand
ACAAGCAAACATTTGAGTTGAGTGCGATTCAGGTACCTTTTTTTCTCAGGATATAAATATTCATTAGGCTATTTTTTAGAAAGACTTAAAGATATGTGTCTGTACAAAAATTGATTTTCAGAAATAAACCTGAAAAATATTCACCGGAGTAAAAAGTGTGACAACTATAGCCACAGTCTCTCCCTTTCCAGTCAGAGTTTGAAAGAATTTGATCAGTCCATCAGTTCACACTTTAACTGTCAAAGATATTGAGCTAATTACCATTTCCATGCAGGTTTTAGAAACTGAGATGTATAAATCTTATGCGGTGTTTGAATCGGTGCATAATTGGAGTGTAATGCTTCTTTTGAACTGCTGTTCAAGGTCTGTGTGAACTATTTCTGGACTGTACATGAGGCCATTTTTCCAGTTAGATGATTTATTAGAGCTGTGATTTGTGAAAGGTCAGCCTAAAGATTT
>NW_015511559.1:1877-2276 GCF_001515645.1 Sinocyclocheilus grahami | reverse complement strand
TGATTTATTAGAGCTGTGATTTGTGAAAGGTCAGCCTAAAGATTTTCCATTTGCATGTCCAAACGTAAAAGGAATTGTAAAAATCTCGAATAGTTCGCTCACAGAGAACTGAATCACAAGAGGTACAGTAGCTATAAATGGATGTGTGTATTTGAGAGGCAGAGAAAGCAAGCAGCGCAGTTCATTTCTTTGAGTGGTGCTTCTGTTTGCTGCTGTTTAGTTGCTGTGAGGAGTTTATGAAATGGATTTATACGGTCTTTCTCTCACTGATACACGAGTACTATGGGATCACTTTGTTCCTATAGACGTGGTGCGTGCTCTGAGTGTCAGAACACATCCAATAGCACAGAAACGCCTGATTCTCTACAGGTTGTGTAGGTGTGCAGAAGCACTTTTGCA
>NW_015511559.1:0-289 GCF_001515645.1 Sinocyclocheilus grahami | reverse complement strand
CCCTGTAAGCACCTCTCCTTCATTACTAAACCTCACCGCTTGCTGTACTTCTGCTTTCACTCTGCTCACCTGCTCAGATCCGTTTTCCTCAACCCAGATTTATAGCAATATAAAGCACAACAGTCTGTTTTCAGAAAGTCTCATTCATATTCTTCATAAACTGCTTTTGAGCAATAACATGTAAAGTCTTCAAGATAGATCTAGCGTGAGCTCCAAAGTTATTAGGTGATGGTATATGATTCTTCACACAGAAAAATAAGGGGCCAGAATTGTACCTTTTGGGGTACAA
>NW_015511558.1:9525-10020 GCF_001515645.1 Sinocyclocheilus grahami | reverse complement strand
GAGGAATAGGAAAAAGAGAGAAAAAGGTGAAAACAATTCAATAATTAAAAAAAAAAATCCTTTTCGGTTTAGAGACTTTTTTTTCAATTGAATGTGGTTATCAAGATGGTAAACAATATTATTAAATCTCTGTTTTAGACAAAAGAATGCAATAATAATGTTGATATATCTTTTCTTAGTCTGACAGGATTGACACCGTACACCTTACAGTTGGGCCGCTCACCAGGGAGGCTGCGAAGGCGACAGTTGTTCAACACTTATCTATTAAATTGATCTCAGCGTTGGATGAGATGCTAAAATTTGGATTGCGTTTCCAAATGTAGGGAGGTTAGGAAGAACGAAGGAGGGGTTGACTACAATCAAATTCATAAGGATGATTCATCTTTTTCAACAAGATTATGTATTTCATTCACATAGAATTGATTGATGGTTCTTACAGGTCCCTACACATGTGAAGAGTAAAGAGGAAAGAAAGCAGGAGAGAACAGGAGAAAA
>NW_015511558.1:9052-9294 GCF_001515645.1 Sinocyclocheilus grahami | reverse complement strand
ACAACTAATCAAACAAAAATAAAATTTGAGTGAAAGAAAGTTGTCTTTCTAATTTATTTGAACTCGTAGTGAGGGATAACACTGTCTCCTATTAGGGCTCAGGTGTGTCGTTGCCAAGCTAGGATTATTGTGTAATTTTATTGAACGTTATGTGAAAATGGAAGTAATCAGTATATAAATTAATATGCTGAGTTATGTTAACTCTGGATGTAGTGATGGGGAATGATGAACGTATAATGGTC
>NW_015511558.1:7412-8824 GCF_001515645.1 Sinocyclocheilus grahami | reverse complement strand
TGAGGGGTGCTTATGAGGGAGGGGTTGCTTTGATCAGAGTATTAAGTTTTTGTGTACACAGTGTCAAGGGACACAGAGCTTTTGTATGTAAGAAGTGTATATAAGAAGTGCACAGTGTCATTCGTGAAGGGGCACTAAAAACCTATTCAGAGACTTCCCAAAGTGAGTAAGTCCAGGAATCAAAGAGCCGTCCAGAGAAAGTGGGACGTGACTTTGAGGGGTGCTTATGAGGGAAGGGCGGCTAAATTAGGTGTCTGCAGACTAAATAGAGTTAGACTGTTAGTCTTTGTTTGTCCATTATATGTTGTAAAATATTTGTATGTGCGTAAAAGTGGTGGAAACATTGAAGAATTTAATGTTTTGGCTGAATGATTAACTGTGTTGGCTGCTTTCCGCTGTGTGGAAAGCTGAATGTGTGTGTGTGACATATACGTTCTATGTAAATGCGCTTTGATTTAACTGGAATGAAAAAGCAATACAATTAAAAACAAATACACTAAATGAACAATAAAGATTTTATTGAGAGAATTGTAAGTATTGAGAGAATTGTAAGAGTTGAAAAAACAAAAAATATTCCAAGAAATTGGCTCTGTCTGCTGTTTGGACACCGTCAAGTTGCCGACGTTGTGATTCAAATTGTGAAACTGAATTATTGATAAAGAAAAAATTGATTTGATTTGTGTGTGGGTGTAACTAACAAAGAGAAAGTGTTGTGTGTGCATGAGTGGAGTGTATGTGTGTGAGTAAACGTTCATAAAAGTGAAGGCTGACATAGGGAAGAAAGCAGAGAAATTAGACAGAATATCTTTGTGCCTGTCCTGATCCTAAAAAATAACAGAATGAGCATATTCGATGTACAAGACGAGTGCAGATTTGATACAAATTATGAACACCAAAGTGAATGGAGAAGTGTGAAAGAATATCAAGAATTTTTGAAGACTTTGAGAAATACAAGAGGCATTTGTAATCATTTTTGGTTGGAATCAGATTTTGTTGACAGGAAAGGGCAGGTACAAAGATTGACAGATTACAAGTTGTCACACGAGAAGTGGACTGGATATCTAGAGTGATAGTCAAATCAGATGAAAAGGGAAACATTATGCCAGTGACTATACCTAGTAGAACAGTGAGACGTCTGTTGGTGACAATTGAGCTGAGAGGTGTGCCACAAATATATGCCATTATGGATGGTGATCAGAGAAAATAAAAAAAGGGGCCCAGGACTAACAGTTCAGCACACTGAGAAAACTGCTTAAATAAATTAGTTAAAATAAAATAAAAATGGCAGATGAGATAAATGTAAATAGAAAGAGGAAAAGAAGAGGCAAGCGAGGCAGAAAAATTGTAACAATACAAGATAAAAGATTATTGATTGATTACATGGAACCACTTAATCTAAAATATTCTACAAA
>NW_015511558.1:6949-7260 GCF_001515645.1 Sinocyclocheilus grahami | reverse complement strand
AAAATATTGTACAAAGGATGATTTAAACATTGGTGTATATAAAATAGAAGAGTGTTGTATAAAATTAACATCATCTCTCACCTACTCAATTTGGGCAGGGGGAATTACAGCGACAGGTCGTCACTTTCAGTTGAGAAGACTATGGAGTTTTGAGGCATTCAGCTTGGGAAAAAACATCATTTGGACAAACAGCAATATGGTGAAAAGTCCTCCGCCCAGCAAAAATCCAGGTGAAAATCAGGGGTCGGATACTTTTAGTGATCCTCGTCTGATGAGCCTGGTGAAAATTAGCTAGTAATTAGAAACGCTGG
>NW_015511558.1:5943-6892 GCF_001515645.1 Sinocyclocheilus grahami | reverse complement strand
GTGGGCAGAGAGAACAAAGAAATTGACTACTAAGTGGCCGGCAGAGGGAACATTTAATGTGACAATGTGTAGAGAAATGGAGGTATTGGTAAAACATTATAAGACCAATGATAAATCCAAAAAGAGAAATGACAAAAAAGAGCAAGAATTAGGGGTATTGACTCCATGTTCAAACAACATGGAATTCAATTATTAAAATTAGAGAAACAAGAAAGAGAGAATAAAGGTAATGAAATAAAAGGAGAAAGGCCACCTCCC
This sequence comes from Sinocyclocheilus grahami, assembly GCF_001515645.1. Classification (NCBI taxonomy): domain Eukaryota; kingdom Metazoa; phylum Chordata; class Actinopteri; order Cypriniformes; family Cyprinidae; genus Sinocyclocheilus; species Sinocyclocheilus grahami. The sequence goes on along the minus strand of NW_015511558.1, from coordinate 6,634 downwards.
TGCGATCAGACTGTTAATCAGATGCCTATAGTACAGGGAAAAATAGATTTAAAGGGGGCAGTAGAATTTGAGGGCTATGTCCAAGATATGATTACAGCTGTTGACATAGAGATGAACAGATTTGCAGGAGTGAAATAAGGAGACTAGCAAATACCACAAGAGAGAGAGACGAACACACAGCCACAAGGGAGGGGCTGGAGCTACAAGAGGAGGGACTAAGAACATCAACACCAAAGCCTCAAGCAAGATACTGAGTGAGAGAGAGAACAGCCCACAGGGTGGAGCCAAGGAGTAACAGGCTTGGAGGGAAAGGACACAGGGGCTACAGAGAGGAGGGGAGAGCTGATGAGTCACTCGCATACCGAAGACATTCAGCAATACTTGAAGAAATGGAAGACCAACAAAAACAACAGACATCAGTTAGTGGAGACTCACTGGAGGAGCGGTTCAAGGGACTCCTTGACGAGCAACCTGAAGGAGCAATGGCAGATGCTGACTCAATTCAAGAAGCTCTGGAAGATATGGAGGATAGATGCTACAAAACAAGAGACAGTCTCAAACAAGCTGTCCACATGACAAGAGAAGATTTCACGCAACCTGTATACGAATTGCAGCAGGAGCTGGATGAAATGATTAGCAAACATGAACCAAAACAACCACACCCAAGCCCACATGATTATGTCCAGCAGAA
>NW_015511558.1:0-1141 GCF_001515645.1 Sinocyclocheilus grahami | reverse complement strand
GCTCCTTCTGTTTTAATTCAACCTCAACCTCAGTTGGCTGATGTTGCACGAATGCAACAACAAGCTACTCCATATGAAGTCAGTGTGTGGCAGCACAGAGGGGCAACTCGAGATGTAAATGGAGTTTGGCGTTCTCATGAGGGACACATGATAGCTCCCACACCTTTGCTTACAATCCTCATCTCTGACGCGCATGGTTTTGATCATTGCGCGAGGGGAGAAGTGATTAGAAAGATAAAGCGGCAGGGATATTGGTCGCCTTATTTACAAGCTATGGTGGATGGGTATCTGTCAGAGTGTGAAGTGTGTGCCCAGAATAACGTTAGAAAAGGAACATCTGCTCCCATTGGCCACATACCAGTCCCAGAAGGTCCATTCAAACATTTAGTAATGGATTACGCTGACATGATAAGAACTGTCAGAGGAAAAAGATACTTGTTGGTAATAATTGATAGATTCAGTAGATGGGTCGAAGCAGTTCCATCAGCAGATCAGGGAGCCCAAACAGTGATTAAATTCTTAACAAGGGAAGTGATTCCCAGATTTGGAATACCATCCCAAATTAGTTCAGACAATGGTTCAGCTTTTATTCAAAGAACAGTAAAGACAGTAATACAACAATTAAGAATAAAGCAAAGGCTAGGCTGCATTTACCATCCTCAGTCACAGGAATGTCTAGATGTGTACTTTGTTCCCCATCTCCCCTTAAGAAACTTGAAGTGGTGCCAAATCAATATGATTATTTACATTGTGGTAGATTTTACTCCCGATACTGTGAAAATATCACGGGAAGAATATATTCCTATTGCCCAGCAGAATGTCTGACTATGTTAGGGAACAAAGATTTCCATAAATTCTACAAACAACCGGGGTGGGGGGATGAATGTCGACGAATGGATATTAGAATTGACATTAGGAAAAGAGAAACTCCTGTAGCTTATGTAATTGATCGAACACTCGAATATGAGTGTTTTAACAAATCAAAAGGGAAACATGACATGGGAAAATTCAATGGGAATTGTGATATAATTTGGCATCTGGATCAAGATCTGTATTATGCTTCAGGAGTACTCAAGTCATTTAGTTTAATATATGTTACAGCCACTGTAAAGATAAACATGACAATCATAACGATTAAAGA
>NW_015511557.1:19741-20261 GCF_001515645.1 Sinocyclocheilus grahami | reverse complement strand
CAATCTTATATCATGCATACATCATCACTAACCATCTTAACTCAACATAACGCATATAGACATCCTCTGGTTAACAAGCCATCAGGATAATGCTTCTCTAATCTTTTCTTCTTTCTTCACTCCATTGTTTAGTTCATGACGAAGAGCCCCAGTAAGCGGTTGGGTTGCGTAGTATCCCAAGGACTAGAGGAAGCTATTAAAGTGCAACCGTTCTTCAAAGAGATTGATTGGGTTCTTCTGGAACAGAGGAAGATCAAGCCGCCTTTCAAACCACGTATTGTGAGTATTATAATGTGTGGGATACTGTGGATAGTCACTCTGTTACAAAACCTAGTGTGCTGCCTGTGTAGACAGCATTTAAAGTAAAAATCCTATTCATTTTCTCCATGGGGAATTGGTTTTGAATGATAATGTACAAATCTTTTAAGACTGACATTTCTTTTTATAACCATGTTCAACTGCAAAATTCCTGGTGAAAAACTACATTACCCATGATTCTTGAGAGAAATCTCCACCAATC
>NW_015511557.1:12438-13085 GCF_001515645.1 Sinocyclocheilus grahami | reverse complement strand
CAAGCAGATCAACCAGGATGAGTTCAAGGGCTTCTCTTACTTCAGTGAAGAGACCCTGTCCTAATACTTAAACCTCCATCTCCTGCGCTGTGAACACTGTAAACGCCCATGAGCTGATCATAGACCATCATTTACCAAGAATTTGATGCTTTAATTTAAAAGTAGAAAGTTAGGCATTATAATCTTTCCTGCTGAACCCCACATGCGTGCACAGATACTCACAGATTTGCACCATCTTTATTTAATGTATGTAAAACACTTAAGGGAGCTCATGTGACATCACTTAAGCAGCTGGATAGAACTCTTTAGAAGGCCATTTCATGTTTAATTTCTTCTCCCATCATGCAGTGCATCAGTGGTACATCTGGAGTCAACCCATTTAACTAGTACCGTTTTGAAATGCAAAAACCAAATGTAAAGAACAAGTGATTGTATTGCAGATGTGATGCATATGAACGTGTGAACTGGGAGTTTTAAGCACTCAGCATTGGGATCTGATCACATGATGGTCTGATAGCCAGAGACAGTGATTGGACGGTACTGGGAAGGACTTTCATGAGACCATCGCGCCGTTTCCATTCGAAACAGCAGTGTTGACCTATACGCAAGTCACCAAAACAAGTGTTGTGTGTGTGTGTGTGTGTGTG
>NW_015511557.1:10240-12030 GCF_001515645.1 Sinocyclocheilus grahami | reverse complement strand
GTGTGTGTGTGTGTGTGTGTGTTTAGCGATTTTTTCCCTCTGTCCATCTCACCTTCAATGTCTCTGATTTCCACTGTCTGCTTTGGTTGGTAATCGTTTGGTTGTCAGGTCATGCCATATCCAGCACAGGTCCTTTATTTCAGCTGCCACAGCCTCTGTTTTTCATATACTCTAGTTAGACAAAACACAAAATATTACGCTTCTGTGGCAAAAAAGTAAAATACATAGAAATGATCTTCCATTCTATATATAGCACAATTGAAATACCATAGTATTTCTTCTAATATGTAATCTGTAAAGCTTGTGATGCAAACAAGACGTTTGTCAAGAAAATCCAATCAGGTCATTGCATTATGAAACATAAGAAATAATGAACGCATTTGTAGTAAAAACATTTTTTTGCAGACTCTTGCCAACACCGGGTTTAAAAGTCAACATGAAATTGTTGCCAGATATATCTGTATTTAAAAAAAGCCTTTGAAGCAACTTTATATTTCTTCTGATGTCACCCTTTGCATCCAAACACCTTCATTTTGCTGTGAACACTCACTTTTCACAATTCAATCAATTCATGTTGCATAATATTTATTTTCCGTTTTATATTTTTTCTTATATATCAGATCTCCAAAGTGAAAGTGGGTTTTGAACAGCGTCTCATGTTGACATTGAGACCTTCACTCATTTCATGTCCATTTTACAGATCTGTTGCTTCATTTTGAGTTTTTGCATCATTTACCTTTCATTTGTTTGGTCGTTTTTCTCAAAGCATGTCTGGCCTTATTTGTGCCCTTCTGAACTGGCATCTATTAGCTTGGATGGAGTCCACTAACGGGAAACTCTCACAGCGACACCTGCCAGACACCTGTGCCCTAATGCCAAATTTGCAAAGCTATTTTGGACTTCATGAGTAACTCTTTTGTATTGTTTTTGAAATGACTCTACATAGAAAACACATTGACATGTTCAAGCAAAAGATGGAAGCACCTCTTTGGTTAAACATGAATCTGTGTCTTGCAAAGGAATACATATTTGTACATACAGAGGTACAGTGCATATTAATATAAGTTATATAAGTGTTTTATGTCACTGTAAGTATCATAAATGTGTATGCATTTCTTTTTTTGTTATCGTGCAGCTTCATATGTACAGTATGTCATAAGACATTTTTTTATTATTTCTTTGCCATTAGTCACTGTCATGTCATTATTTGCATTTTATGGTGTGCCAAATGTACTGTTCTCAAAGGATGTGAATGTGCATTGTTTGGTTTGTAACCTATTAAATAAGATGTCAGAAATGAACCAAATTGTTTGAAGTCCAAATTAATCTCCAAATGCACAGTACTGTAGCCGAGACAAAGTGTTTTAAGAATCTAAGTGCATACTCTGTATTTGTACCTAATACTGGAGAAGACAGGGGTGGTTGATTGTCATAGGCTATGAATAAATGAACTGTATAGAGGAAATAATGAGCAAAGCAAATAGTTAAGCATGAGAGAAATTAGAGGGTGAACTTTGATTAAAAATAAGGGTCATCATGACCAAAACAAAGAGTGATGGATTAGTCCTGTCACATGTGACCTTCTATTCTAGATGGAGGCTATAGATGTCCAAGGACATGAGGAAATGCATATGCTTGTCGTTTTGGGAATGCTCAGATCTTTCCGAGTGCAATAGTTCACTGAAGTGAAAGTTACGTTGTGCTGTATTTTCAGAATAAATGAGTGATTGAGGATACTACAAACAGTTGTTTAAGACATGAATATATATATATATATATATATATATATA
>NW_015511557.1:0-630 GCF_001515645.1 Sinocyclocheilus grahami | reverse complement strand
ATTGAGTGCCCTCTAGAGGAGCTCATGGGCACTCCAGCTGGAGATTATGACAGTTTTACACTCATAGAAATAAAAAATGTTTGTTCATATGTGACACATATGTGTTTTTGTTAAGTTTTATTAACTGAGTGAACAGCACAAACCACATGGAATCTGACTTCCATATGTGGTCCTAAATCAGACACAGGTGCAATGTGATATTAGTCTAAACAGTCATATTGGAACTCATGTGATTTTTACGTCACTTTTGATCGCCATTCATCTCAACATTGATGGAAGTCACTCCAAAGATTTTACATAAAGATAGTTTGGTTCTTTGATCACTCGGTCAATAGCTGCACAATCATACAGTAAGTATTATGATAACAGCTCTATACTGATATTGAGCAGCACTAAGGCTTGCAGTGTGACTGTAGCCATAGTGTCAGTTTATGTGTGTGTGTGTGTATACAGTGTTTTTTGTGGGTCGCCTTTTTCCTTCACATGTCCAAGATTTACTTTGGCTGTCCTTTGCCCATTTGCAAATCTTTGTGGGAAAGGCAGGCTGTTTGTCTTGGACAGCATCGTGTCACACTGCGATCTGTCTCACTGGCACTGTGGTCACATGGCCTGTGGTCATCTCAGGTCATC
>NW_015511556.1:7527-8398 GCF_001515645.1 Sinocyclocheilus grahami | reverse complement strand
AAATGAACCGCTCGCCCCCACTATTCCCTGTATCCCCCAAAAGCACGCACAGAACAATTGTGACTCTTGCAGTCCGTGTGCATCTTTTACGGTAACATCAGGTTGCTATGGCAACAGATTAGCAGCAGTCATTTTGAGATGTGGAAGCAAATTAAGTAATTAATCTAGCATGCTCTAATGAGCACAAGTCCACTGTCTCTTAAAGTCAATCATATTTCATCAAATGTGCCATTATTATTGTAATTGAATGCAGGGTCAGCTGCTGGAATAATAAAATCAATCAAGCAACTTTCACTGATGCGCTTTAAAAATCAAACTCATTCAGTTAGTGACTCATGGCCTGCATCGAAACATGTCTGATTTGTGTCTTGCTTAACAGTCATGAAGTTCTGCATCAAATGCTGTCCATTGGGCAGTCGTCCAGCTGTGAACAGCCTGTGTGAATTCAGTAGTCGATGCTCAGTATTCACTGTGATGGCGGTGTCATCAAGTCTGATAATATCAGCCGGCCAGCGAGAAAGAGGCGGATTGATATTCTGCTAGATATACTGAATCATCATGACTGGCTTTGCTTGCTAAGATGAGCTTTGTGCAATAGCACTATTATCCGCTGTGTACAGGGGACAGAATAATAACAAATTGTACGTTTTTAATATTGATTGACTATCGGAAGTATCGAACATGATGCAGTAAAACTGCATTGCCTTCATACAGAATCTTGAAAGTGCTCCAATTAAATGAAGGCTCAAGGATTAAACTTGTCTAGCTGCCTTGCAATGCTGGGTCAAATTAATAAAATAAATTACTATAATGTTTAATACTACTCCATTTTTGACCCTGGACCACAAAACCAGTCATAAGGGTCAATTTT
>NW_015511556.1:4771-5988 GCF_001515645.1 Sinocyclocheilus grahami | reverse complement strand
CTTCAACTTTGTCCTAGGTCTCTACTTTTGCCTCTCAATCTCTCTCTTTCCTTTTCTCCTCTCAGTAAAAGAGATCCTGAGTTCAGCAGAAATCAGTAGTGCACAAAACATGACGCACAGACGTAGAGATCTCAAAAAAGAAACAATTTTAACCTAATTTGAAGAAAACGTAAATGTTTTTTATTTAAAACTAATTTCTATAGTAGTAAGGCCTTGAAATGGGGTTGTTAAACTGTTATGGTTGGTTATTAGGTGGTTACTTACTGGCCTATAAGTCAAAATAGTCTATTCTCAAGGGATGGCCACACTACACTTTTAGTCTCACTGACTTACATTCATGTGAATGCAGGAGTAGAAAGTAGTCTGTAGTAGAAAAGGTGCAGGACAAGGTATGAGAAAACAAGAGTTTCTGGATAGCTGGACAGAAAACTCTGCTTTCTGTTCCTGCTTTTACTGACATGAATTATGGAGTGCACTTAACTAATGATAGAAGGTGTGGATGTAGTCAGGTCTTCACACCCTGTCACCAGCAGTTAGGAAAGATAGGCTATATGTCAGTCAGGATGGCTTGTGGGAGGGAATTACACAGCCAGAGCCATTTCTCTCTGTCACCATGAAGATCTGGCTGCCTCTGCCCTCTTTCTGTGGCACTTTTCCATCTGTGAACCTCTCTTCGAATATACCCGACTTGAGAACCAATGAAAATAGACTATAACCAAATGTTCCCAATAGATATTTCTTTTCTACTAGAGTTCCATAAACAAGAAAATATTGAGAACTTACACTGTAGCCACAATATTGCCAGTTACTTTGTCTGTTTTTGCTTCAAAGCCTTTCGAAGCTTTTGAAATGAGAGCAAACAATATAAAATTGACTGTCACTCTTTGTGAGGTGATTAAATTGAGGCCATATTTTATTAATTTATTCCCTCATTTTAGGTAAATTATGACCATGTTGTAGTACTAATTCATTCCCTCATCTTAAGTAGCACAACTTGGATTTCAAGTAATCTTTTTTTTTTATTTGTTGTAGCGCAAGTTGCGCAACGTTATCGGTTTGATTCCTTTTACAACATTGTCTGAACGGTGGGCAATGGAACACCTTCATGGTAAGAACTTAGAGAAATCAATCTGATGTCTAATTTTTACTGGAACTTAAAGGGATAGTTCATTCAAAAATGAAAATTCTGTCATCATTTACTCACCCTCAAGTCGTTC
>NW_015511556.1:0-1375 GCF_001515645.1 Sinocyclocheilus grahami | reverse complement strand
TGCGAAAAACATCCCGCGAGTAATCTAGAGCGAAAATTGCGATATCGCTTTGCTTTTGATGCGCACACACCATAATTTTCGCTCTTTGCATCAGCAAACTGCACTATGAATTACGTGATTTCAACATGGGAAAATAAGACCCACACCATACTGTATAATTAAAACACGTTATTTAGGGAACCTTTAGGGGTGTAGTCTACATCACATGTGAGCGTACGCCACTCAGAAAAAAAACTATTTATTTCTAAATGAGTAAATTAAGCAACAAACTACTGAAAGCATTATTTTACAGAAAGCAATATTCTATGGAAGCCCATGGATAAGAAATACAAATTGTGACTTTATATCTCAAAATTCTGACTTTTCTCTCACTATTGCGAGTTTACATCTCTCAATTCTGACATTTTTTCTCAGAATAGCGATATGAATGAAAAAGTCTGAATTGTGAGATAAAAAGTCGCAATTAACTTTACTATTTTTTATTCAGTGGCAGAAAAAGGCTTCCATACATGTCAACAGGCCAGATTTCAAATATTCACTTCACAACAGCATGTTCAGTCATTGTACTCTAGAGATCGAAATCAGGTGTCTGTAGCTTCTTCCGCTTGTCTTTTTCTCTCTCATTCTCCTTTGTCTTGTCTCTCAGGGGAGCTGAAGCAGTTCTTAGTGATCTTTGGCCGTATTCTGACAAATTTATAAAGCAAAAATAGAGCTGTGCTCATATTACCATGGTATGATGAAAGAGTTGTTTGTGAAGAAATAGAGACATGAGAGGAAATAAGACATGCTGATTGACCGGTCGGGCCAGATATTAATTTAATCAGCGCATCATGGCGGGAAAAGCAATTAACTGTGGAAATAGACAGGCAGCTTCTAATGAGAGCAGGTGTGCGAAAAGCTTATTGAAAAGATAGATGCTAATGCATACTGTATACATGATTAATGCCTTTAACTAGTGTCAAATACATACTGAAATCATCTGCATATGGTTTGCTTTGTCATCATATATATTCCAAGGCACAAGGATAAAAACGAGAAGTGTATTAAGTGAGCAACAAGGCAAGAACTTTATATGTAATCAGTGTAGATCACGAACAGTCAACAACCGTGTAATGTGTTACTCCTGAGACATGCAGCATGCTTGTTATACAGTGTTATGGCCTAGTACAGTCGTTTACTTTGATTGCTGAGTTTAGTAGTGCTTCAGTGCATAATAATCACACACTAATGGAAATGTTTGTTTGATTATGTCTGATGTGCAAGTCAAATTTAGTTGGTATCTCAAAGGATTGAAGTGAGTAGGTGAAGTGGAAGCCAGAAGATTAAAAATTGAACCATAACATCCAGACCTCCCCCTCAAACACACACACACACA
>NW_015511555.1:9105-10022 GCF_001515645.1 Sinocyclocheilus grahami | reverse complement strand
CCTCTCTCCAGCATCTCCACTTCTAAGCTTCTCACAGAAAATGGAAGAACTGGTTTATGCTGGGACCAAACTCTCTCACTCTTTCGCTGCAAGCCCTCAGATATCAACTAAAAAACGGCGGGCTCCACAACCACCAAAGCCTGTGGGCCCAGCTCGTCCTCATCCTCCTGTGAGAGCTCTCCGGCCGCTGCCACAATGCCAGGGCCCAAACCCTCCATCTGCTGTAGGTGAACCAAAAACAACTGATAACAGCTCTCAGTGATATGTGTCGGGTCCCCGCTATAATAGCAGCAACGTTCACAAATGTTTACAGAACAAGCGGGAACCCAGTGTGCCTGCAGTTTTCTCTATTTCTGTTTCAGGTTAAAGTACACAACGGCGCCGACACTGATGGCTGCCTCCGTGGCGTGCTCCACAGTTGTTTTTATGTTTTTGTTAGTTTGTCCTGTCTTTAGTTATATCCCTGCAATCAGTTTCACCAGAGACGAATTGCTGGACATTCGGAAGTACACACCACCCGATAATTCACCGGTTTTCGATTATTCTGATGTTTTGCTGGACAGTGTAGTCGGGGGAGCTGCATCGCTGATCAAGGGCTTCAGGACGCGCAGATGGGGCAAGCGAGCCGGTGCGCTCGTGAAGCTAAGGCAGCGCGGATTCAGGACGCCGTTGCCTAGCATCCATCTGACGAACCTCCGCTCTCTACCCAACAAAACGGACGAGCTCCTTCTGCTCTCCCGGACAAATAAGGATTTTTCAAACTCTGCTGCTCTGTGTTTCATGGAAACCTGGCTGAAAGACGCCATTCCGGACAGCGCGTTGAGTCTGCCGGGCTTTCAGCTGTTTAGAGCAGATCGTGATGCAGAATCAATGGGGAAATCGCGCTGCGGCGGGACATGCTTTTACATCAATGAGAG
>NW_015511555.1:4559-5057 GCF_001515645.1 Sinocyclocheilus grahami | reverse complement strand
GATGTACTGCCAAATTCTCTGAAACGCCTTTGGAGAAGGCTTATGATCATGAACATTGAAATGAACATTCAATTCACAGGCAACAGCTCTTTTTTTATTTTTTTTATCTTTTTTGAACACTCTGTTTATTACAATAAAATATACAGTACAAAATACAAATTAGCCTGAACAGATCTTCCCCATATAACCCTTTGACATACCCCTACAACCCTAAATCTCCATCCCATAGTGCCACAAGTAAATAAATGAAACAAATATTGATTAAAAAAAGTAAAAGACAGACAGTTAGATGAGGTCTATATATTCTGTCCTGTTGATATACCCAAATAAGAGAGGAAGCTGCCCCAGTGTTTTACAAACAGATCTTGATGTTTCTTCAAGCGAAATGTTATTTTTTCAAGAGGCACATAAGATGATACTTCCTTAGTCCACATAGAAGTCGAAGGCGGTTTCGAATCCTTCCATTTCAACATTATACATTTTATGGCTGCTAGAAGA
>NW_015511555.1:0-278 GCF_001515645.1 Sinocyclocheilus grahami | reverse complement strand
TAAGTGAAGATATGTCCAATCTATCCAGAAAAGTGTTCGTTTTCACAAAGTCCGTACCCTGGGAAGCATATAACAACTTATAGAATTGCATAAATTCCTGAGTAATCACATTAGGGTCTCCAATAACAGAGTTATCAGCTCGACAAATTGCATTTATAGACTTTAATGAGTATTTTTTTTCGTATTTGCCAGGCCAGCAACTTACCGATTTTGTCCCCCTGCTCATAATAACATTGTTTCGATCTAAGTAAGGCACATTCTGCTTCCTTGGTGAACAA
>NW_015511554.1:9480-10023 GCF_001515645.1 Sinocyclocheilus grahami | reverse complement strand
TGAACACATATGCTAATGTTATTTTAAAGAGAGACCAATATCAGAAAGAAGAAAGACATAACAATGGGAATTTGTCCAAGCTGCATTAAAAATTTAGAAACAAACTGTCCCTTCAGGGTTATATCTTTATTTCACATGTGGAAGTTTTTTTGGGGGGTGGGGGGCTTGTTTTCTCTGAGACTTAAAAGGGTCATATATGGAAGCCTGTTTCCAACAATTCAAACTTACAATTCAGACATTTTTTTCTCAGAATTCAGATGATTAAACTCAGTATTGTGAGATATAAACTCGCAATTCTGAGAAAAAAAGCCAGAATTGCCAGATTTAAACTCAAAATTCTGACTTTAATTCTCGCAATTCAGAATTTACATCATACAGCTGTGAAGACTTATATTTCACAAGTCTTACTTTTTTCCTTAGAATTCTGAGTTTACATCTGCAATTCTGTTTCTTTGTTTCTACCAAAGGATAAAAAAACTGTAATTGCGACTTTTATCTCAATATTCTCAAATTTTTTTATATCTCAGTTTTATATATATATAT
>NW_015511554.1:0-1903 GCF_001515645.1 Sinocyclocheilus grahami | reverse complement strand
AATAGAAGAAGAGCAGCTTTAAGAGTGATGAATGGCAGCTGCTTCAGAGCTGGTGTGTGTTTACTGTTTGTGGATGAGCTTTACAGATGATGCAACACTGATTAAAGAGGGACTAAAACTGCAGCTGACCCAAGACACCACTGGCACATGAGGTTTAAAAGCCTTTCTTTCCCACAAGATCTGCATGATTCTGACAAAAATCAGACCAGTGCATTATTTCCACTGATGTTTAACTGTGATTATTAATTTTCAAATAAAGTTTTCATTGGACTGTTTATGCAGGCTACTCATCCAACACAAGATGAGCAGTTTAGAGGAACATTAGTGGACATCTTAAACATTACAGCGTTCAGTTTACAGTAGCTGATCGTCAAGGGAAAGTGAGCTATTCATGTATACAGAACAGAAGACATGATTTATATATGAGCTATCTTAATGAATACAGATCTCCACTTTTTCCAAATACGTGTTTGGATTATTCAGTAACGGTTGCGGTGACAAGAAAGGTCAAACTGACTTTCAGTTTCACTGATAAACTAAATACACATAAAAAACAATGGCTTTTTTGTTTTTTGTTTTTAATTCCGTAAGGTTTACTATATGACTCTTCAAGGACTTTTCAAGTTCTCCATGGGAAGTTCCTACTTAGGAGTTTAGAAATTGCAATTATGACATGATGTGTGTGCAAGACAAGTGATATAAATAGATGAAAAATTGACTGTTTGTCCTCTCTTTTCACTTTCTGACAAAGTCAGGAAGGTTTTTAGTGCTAATGCAACCAACTGAAAGCAAATGACGCACATTAGGTGTGTAATTGATGTTGTGTCTGTGTATTTTATCTCTTTTGTGTTGCCACAGAGAATGATGGGAAACGTAGTTGCACAATGTAATAAAATGTAATGCAGAACAAGCTCATAACCTCATGAACCAGCTAAATTAGTTGCATTTTTTGTATCTTTTATCAAATCTCAGAAAATCATTAACAGCATCATATAATAAAAATTGACTGCAGTAAACCAAACATTAAACATTATTGTAAACTTCTAAATCCTAAATCCTCTAAATCAGTTCACTGACTTAAAAATATCCCAGCAATCTGAAATACAATTATGAAGCGTCCTTTAAAAAGCATGTCGGTAGAAACTGAGATAAATGCATGTTTGTTATAAATTGCTTAATAGCAAAGAATCTTGTTCAACACGACCACTCCATGTCCTTCACGGCTCTTACCCCAGCGACCTCCGTCTGCTCAAGTCTGGGATGTAAAGGGTGCCCCTTCTTACCCCCTGTGTCTGACAACCGCTGAGTTGAAAGTGAAGGCCTTGCTGCGTTTGATTAAGTTATTTGCTTGCTATAGCACAGGCTGAAGGAAGTTCCCCACTGCCAACTCCTGTCAACAATCTGTGGTCCGTAGAGCAGACCGCATGTCACAAACACAGGCCTGAACAGTCATCAGGATATACAGTGGGTACGGAAAGTATTCAGACCCCCTTAAATTTTTCACTCTTTGTTATATTGCAGCCATTTGCTAAAATCATTTAAGTTAATTTTTTTTCCTCATTAATGTACACACAGCACCACATATTGACAGAAAAACACAGAATTGTTGACATTTTTGCAGATTTATTAAACAAGAAAAACTGATATATCACATGGTCCTAAGTATTCAGACCCTTTGCTCAGTATTTAGTAGAAGTACCCTTTTGATCTAATACAGCCATGAGTCTTTTTGGGAAAGATGCAACAAGTTTTTCACACCTGGATTTGGGGATCCTCTGCCATTCCTCCTTGCAGATCCTCTCCAGTTCTGTCAGGTTGGATGGTAAACGTTGGTGGACGCTCAATTGGGTTTAAGTCAGGGCTTAAGTCAGGGCTCTGGCTGGGCCATTCAAGAACAGTCACA
>NW_015511553.1:8185-10023 GCF_001515645.1 Sinocyclocheilus grahami | reverse complement strand
TATATATATATATATTGCCATGTATTTTACTCAATATTCGTGTTTGCTTGCTAGAGTTTTGCATCACTGGTGCTCCAAATAAGTAATTTTTAAGATCACATGATGGTTTGGATGCTCTATGTAGACAGCAAACAGCAAGCCAGCTCACTAGTTTTTGCAGCAAAGCCAGACATATTGCAAATCAGTGTTTACGTTTTGATAAAAATGAGCATTAACAAGCAGAACAGGAGAATGGCAAGTCTCTAAAGACAATGTTGGCTTTAGAGAAGGCTGAGTTGAGGAACACAGCACAGCCTCAGGCTGTTTTGGAGTTGAGTCTATAAAGATCAGAGGCTTATTAAGAAGAAGAGAAAGCGAGAGCTCCAGCGTGGCCTTTAAAAGGTTGTTCTACCTCTCTGAGCTCCCATCTCTGCTGAGGTCCTGTGATGGTGTTGTGACCTTTATACTGGCACTCCTCTAATTTGACGACTTCGTCTGTCCCGTGCAAACAGAGCTCCTTCTGAATGTTGTGCCTGATCTCGTGATGGGTCGAGTACTCAAAATACTGTACGATCAGAGGAGAGAAATGACCTTCACCACCGAGAAAACTTTTCATTAAACATGATAAAGATGTTTGCCTGGAAACTCCTGAGAGGTTCTGGAAAATATATCAAGGGAACTCATTAAAATGATATTTGAGATGCACTTAGAAATAAAATCTATTCCAAAAATCACTGATGCTTGTGTTAAAAAAACAGCAAAAAAAATGTATCAACTTCACCTGATTTTTATTTAATATTATATAATATTAAATAAAATGATAATAAATGTATTATATAATATAGTGCTTGAATTGTATGGACTATTTTGTATGACTTTTTTTACTGTTCCTGTAAGGAAAACAAAGAAATAAATCAATAAATAAATAAATAGCAATTGTATGGACTATTTATTGTTCCATTCCATTCCATAAAATAATAAAATAAAATAAAATAAAATAAAAAAGCACCTTCATCTGATTTAAATTATTATTATTATTAATTATTAAAGTAAATAAATTGTATGGACTATTTTTATAGTTTTATTTATTCTTTTTTTTTAAATAGTTTAATTTAATTTAATAATTTTTTCTGTTCCTTTAAGAAAAGCACCTTCACGTGATTTCAATTATTATTATTTATTTGTACTAAAAACAGTTTTAAAACAAGAGTGGTCAATTCCATTGATTCATTCACAGGACAAACTGTTCTTGCTCTAATTACCTGGTTTCCTCCCATGCCGTGGCAGGGGTACATAATGAGAGGTTTCCCTCCCTCATTACCCTCTCCTGTGTCCAAACAGGCCTCCTTCCCCACGTTCTTTATCTGGAAGGAGACAGAAGGAGGGCTGAAGGAGGAAATGGAACGGATTGTGGTGTCGTAACATGAAAGCTGTTAAAACAAGGTTTTATGGTGGGAAACCGCAGCGGCCAGACAAAACACCAGAGAAATACAGAGACGTCCCAGCCACTGTACACACACTCACCGCGCCAAACTGCAGCGGGCTGAGATCGGGCATGAAGACCTCCGGATAGACGTTCTTCAAATACCAGGAAAAGCTCTTACACTGGAGTTTTTCCCGGAGATCTACCCGCTTGGAAATGTCTCCAAAAGAGCGCTGTGGAGAGAGACAGTAGCTTCATTACAGAAACTGCCTTTGAATCTCATATTAAAGCTGCCCACAGGCTGTCTGAGGCTCCACTTTAAAGCTGTCGGTCTACGGTTATGAACCAGCAGCAGGTCTTGTCTACACATTGAGAATGTTAAGGGATTTCTGTGGTTTAGATCGCAGAAGACCAGTACGATGAAAGCCTGGCAAAA
>NW_015511553.1:4693-5170 GCF_001515645.1 Sinocyclocheilus grahami | reverse complement strand
AATTTTTTAAAAAAGCATTTAAAAATGTCATTACTGTCACTTCTGATTAATTTCATTCATCCTTACTGAATAAAAGTATACATTTCTTAAAAAAAAAAAAAAATCTTACCAACCACAAACTTGATTGGTACTGTACATGCGCTAAGACCAAATAAAAGATGTGTGTAAAATGAATTTTGACTCACCCTGAAGGACATTTCAATACTTTCTCCTCCCCAAATCTCCATCTCCTCGTCATAGCTTCCTACATGGTAGAAATAATCTCTGGAAATGGAGAACAGTCCCCCTGCGAACGTTGGTGTCCTGCGAGGGCAAATTCTGAGTATTATCAAATCTATTTACTCTAGTCGTTTAAAGAATAGTCATGCTGTTCCAAACCTGTATGACACCTTTCCTTCCACTGAACACAAATGGAGAATGATTTCTGGAGGCTCATGTGACGCTGAAGACTGGAATAATGATGCTGAAAATTCAGCT
>NW_015511553.1:0-745 GCF_001515645.1 Sinocyclocheilus grahami | reverse complement strand
AACTAATGTTAACAAATGGAACCTTATTGTAAAGTGTTACCATTAAACATGTATGCACCGCCAACTTTCAGAATATGATTTTAAAGACGGTTTTGCCAAGCAGTTTTGTTGCTGTGTTGAGTTGCCACTTGAGCTCTAATGTCAAATATGGCTTCTGATGCAAAACCAGTAGGGAGCCATTGCTCTAATGCTCATTCTCTTCTTTGGATTTCTTTGTCCAGCTGTCAAAGATCTGATTTTTAAGAGTCTGCCGATAGCCGATAGACCCCCTTCACCGGCTGAGAAAAACTCATTCCCAAATAGCTCTGTTTCCTGTAGTAACCTGCTTCACGAGTGCCGGGTGTCAGCAGGCCTACAAGAATTCAGTAAAGCGGGTTGCTTGAGTGAAACCGGCTGCAGGCTAGAGGTGAGTTACCATCAGAGCTGGCATCATCCACGAGGATGATTTCTTTGAGCAGCAGAGCAGGGGAGGTGTGCAGGATGCTGTAGACGGTCCGCAGTAACGTGCTCCACGCCTCGTTGTGGAAGACGATGATCACGCTTGTGGTTGGCAGGGGTGGACAGCGTCTGAAAGTCTGTTTAATGCATCTGTGAGAGGAAAAGAGAGAGACTGAGAAATGAAGGAAAGTGGAGGATGCTTTATTCAACAGATGTCGGTGAAATGTCTAGATTAGGGCTGGGCAATATATTGGCCCTGTTTGGCCATTAAAGGGGTCATATGATGTGATTTCAAGTTTTCCTTTCT
>NW_015511552.1:8790-10029 GCF_001515645.1 Sinocyclocheilus grahami | reverse complement strand
GACTGAAGGAATTACCACAATGTGGTCATGATTTAACTAAAACATGGGAACAAATAGAACATTGCCACAAATTAAGTAGTGGGAACAAAATCATAATTTGTGTCCATGATATCTATTTTTATTTCCCCATGTCATGTGTGGGCATCTGTAAATCAGTAGTTTGTTTGTTTGCTTTTTTTACACACATTTTTATATTATATTATATCCTTCAGTTTGTCTTCAATTATTAAATATATAAGAGATAAATTCCTTGGATTAAAAATATAATTGCTTTTAAATGAGTCAAAAAGTTGTTAACATTTGGTATTTATTAACCTTTCTTAAAACATTTAAGAAAATTAAAAAGCTGATAGGCTTTATTTGTCTGTAATTTCAAATAAAGGAAAAAAAAATGAAATTCACCTGGTGTATTGGTCCCCGACTGCTGTTCCCCTGGGGAGTACGCCATCCCATTCCCATTCCCGTTGTGTGTGGATGGTACGGAGGCCAGAAGTCCTGGTAAAATAAAATGTAGAATTATCTTCTACTGCAACAATGCACAATTTAAGCATTTGCTAGAACTTCAGACAATTATACTCTTTATCAACTGCATGTGAGGCTTGTTTTTCACTGATAAATGTGATTGCATGTAAGCTAGATAGTTGCTTGCTAATAGAAGACAGTGAAAATTCTTGCCAAGTCCTCTGTAGCGTGAAAGTTGTTGGTAGATCTGCTTCATCCTCTCAATGCTGAGGCGGCTCGCTTCAGCGTGGTTCACCATGGGTTTGGGGTAGTGGACACCGATGATGCACTTGGCAGTGGCCTGCACAGAGTCTGGGGCATTCCATGGGTCGTAGATATATTTGGCAGGGAAACCTCGGAGAATAGGTAAATATCGTCTGAAAGAACAAAGAGAGATTAAACCAGTTTAATCATAAACATGAGGAAGGTTACGCGAGATGGTTATTGGGTTCCCGTGTTTGAACAAGCAGGCACAAAAGGAATGACAGTTTCTCGGATTACAAAAAGCGTCAAGACTGCAGCTTGTGGAAATGATTAATTTACAAGGATCACAAAATGGTATTTTCACACCATTAAACGGTGTAATATCATAAACGTGAATGTATAGATACGCGCCAATTCATACTACAAATAAAACTGTCAGCACAATACCAAAACAATAAAAAATGGAAAAGAACTTAAAAATTCAGGCTGTACTGAAATCAGGACTTGCGTCTCTCCTCCAGGTCCCAGGGACAG
>NW_015511552.1:0-744 GCF_001515645.1 Sinocyclocheilus grahami | reverse complement strand
AGCAATCATGTTCACCCAAATACAGTAGACAATTTTGTATGTAAAATATGAGTAAAGAGCAGACAGGACAGAAGTTTCCAAAAGACCCACTGTCACGGTAGGCTTCCTCTACAGAATATTTAGTTCTTTCATTAATGAGGTTATAGTATTTATCTGAAAGACCCGTCCGACCTTCTACCGGTGTCTGTTATTTGGTCCTAGAGTCCTGACTGAGTCCACTAAGTCAGACTGTCTGCAACCAAAGCCCTGATTAGAGAACAGACAGGGACAAAGCTCCCTGTGCTCCAGATACTGGCCGACCGTTCAACACACAAGCACACGCAACTGCACCACCAACACACACATAAACAGACACACTAACACCTCCATTCATGAAATCCAAAAGAACACAAAAACTAATAGCTACTGGGAGCACAAGAATGGAAAACTCAAACCTAATTTTCCTAACTCTGCCCTGTCATCCATTATACCTTATGTAACTGGCCTGGCCTAGATTTGCAGCATGCATGGTCTCCACCACTGGAGGGCATAAAATTAGCCCAGTGACCTCTTTTCAACCACAACAACACTCTTAGCACCTAGTCTGAGAAAAGACCACACTTGTATTCCCTTTCCCCCAGATCATGTGAAAACAGACATAAGACAATAAGGTTCAGTCTTTTAAAATAAAGTCTAGAATTACTGGCCATGAACTAGTGAAAAACTATCCGTCCAGTTTCTATGAATCCAAGATAACAAGTTATG
>NW_015511551.1:8359-10038 GCF_001515645.1 Sinocyclocheilus grahami | reverse complement strand
GTGTTCCCACTTTGCGCTTATGATTGTGTGTGTTTTTATGTCCTCATTTGATCTGTGTTCATGCTCTGTTCCTTATGTTTATGTGATGTTCTTAGCTTCAGAGACTCATAATGACTTGCGTATGGCTATAAACTGACTGCGGATGGTAGCGTGCAGTACAGCAAGCTTTCCAAGATAGAAGCTTTAGCCACCGGGCGGCTCAAGGGGATTGTAAATTCATCTGTCTTGCTGATCGGTGGATCGAAGGCTGTTGGGAGGGCCTGGGTGTCCCAGGAAGGAGATCAATATGATTGACCTGGGACTGCGGGCCTGCATCCACCAACAACTCTTTCTCTTTCCTCCTCTCTTCGCCACTCTAATCACATTCTTTGTGAACCATCGGCCTGTTTTTAAACTGCAAAGTCAGGGGTGCGGCCTTTGCGATGGTGCCAATTGGGAATAAAAATAGCTGCGCCCCGAATGCCTGTGTGCTTTCTTCCCATAAACCCTCAGTTTTTCACCAGTTTGAGCTCAGTGCATTGGTTTGAAAATGATTCCTCTGCATTGGTGCGTTGAAAGCAGGCATATGAGAAGTTTGTTACGATATCAGAAGCTGGGATGGCTCAGTGGCTTTGTGTGTGTGCTCACAGGAGCTCTGATTCGGATATGAACGGCAAGACGGGTGGCAGGGGGCCCGTGAACAAAGCCAGTGAAGCCAACAGCAACGGCAACAATCTCAGCATGGTTTCTGAGACACCCCCGGACTCCCAGAACTACTCACGGGTCAGTACAGCTACTGTAAATTAAGTAGTTGCTAGAACTAGACATTATAATAATTATTTGTATTATTGTTATTAATAGTAGTAGTAGTAGTAATAATAGTAAATATTAGTAAATATTAATGATATAGTTAATAATAATTTGTAATAATTTGTATTATTATTAAAATTAATTTTGAAATAAAATATTCTTCTTGTATCCATTAATATTATTTAATGGACCTCAGCTAACATAAACTAATGTTTATGAACTAACATTTACAAAGATGAATAAATACTGTAATATTTGCATTTTTCATTATTTTTATTATTATAATTGATGAATTATTATTATAATATATGAATTTTAAATAAAATATTTTTCTTGTATCTGTGAAGAGTATTTAATGAACGAACAATAAACAGCTGTATCTTTATTAACTAATAAATAATACTGTAAAAAATGTTGTTGTTATTAAATTTTAAAATAAAACCGTTTTCTTTACAATTATAGATTATCTTGCTCAGTGTATGCAATTTTAATATTATTTATATACTGTACTATTATTGTATTTGAATTATTTGAATTAGATTTTATATTTATATTTTTTATTTACATTTTTGCATTTTTTAATGTGCTTTTGTTATTTTTATTCATTTTTTATTTTAGCCTTAATTTATTTGCATTTCAGTATTAATAATGTTTATACTTTAACTTTTTTTAATTAGAAATAACATCTAACATTTCTAATGTTATTTTATGTCAGCTGGATTTCAATTAATAAAAACTACAAATATTAAAAATAGTTTTATTTAACAATAACAACACTGGTCTTGCTAAGGTGGATGTCTTTCCTCTGTAATTCATTCCCACTGTCATGTATTACCCAGAATGTGTGTGTGTGTGTGTGTTTACTGTTAGTGTTATTATGTAAACACTCC
>NW_015511551.1:4747-5549 GCF_001515645.1 Sinocyclocheilus grahami | reverse complement strand
ATCTCAATTTCGAAAAATTGACCCTTATGACTGATTTTGTGGTCCGGGGTAACATATGAGAATGATTTCTGAAGGATCACGTGAAGCCGAAATTCAGCTTTGGAATAAATGACATTTTAAAGAATATTGAAATAGAAATCAGTTATTTGAAATTGTAATAATATTTCACAATATTACTGTTTTATAAATAAATAATACTGCAGCCTTTGTGAGCTTAAAAGCCATTTAAAAAATCTTACCAACCCCAGGCTTTTGAATGTAAGTGTATATATGAATACTTAGAAAGCACCACAGTACAGCCACTGACATTTTTTCGAAGGGTTATCTTGCACATCAGTAGTTTGTTTATATTTAGTGCTGAAAAAGAGGATTTCATGTTTAGACATGTTTGTTTTGTCACGTCTGTTATCTCTCATGGACACTGTGATGTTGTCATGACAGCACTCTTGAGTTCTACATAAACCTGAAGTATCCAACTTGTGGTTGCCATCCACCCGAGGAATAGTCAAGACATTAGTAATTAAATTTTATTTGCTTTGGGATAATTACATGTTTTTACATGACATTTAAATTTGCTTATACAGTATAATCAGCTTGTTATTGGAAAGATTTTAATGAAGTGTAGCTGGATTCCTCAGGAGTGTGTAATGTTGGAGATCTAAGAAAATAAATTACATGTGACCCTGGACCACAAAATCAGTCATAAGGATAAATTTTTTGAAATTGAGATTTTACATCGTCTGAAAGCTGAATAAATAAACATTCCATTGATGTATGGTTTGTTAGGATAGGACAATATTTG
>NW_015511551.1:2805-3434 GCF_001515645.1 Sinocyclocheilus grahami | reverse complement strand
CCGCAGGTGTGGATGATGCACGTCAGCTGACAGCATGTCCAGCACATGTCCCGCCCCTTCTCTGCAGCCACAGTCAGTGTAATGTCAACAGCAACACGCTAGTTCACTGGCTTTCAGTGGATTCCTTTCCACCCATCTTCTTTTAAGTTTGTTAAGCATGAATTTCTGTCTTTCACCCCCCCTCCCCACACACACAACCCCACAAAAAAAGGTAGAAAGAAATCTTTAATAACATCTTTAATCATTTTGTCTTGTCTTCAAGTAAAGTATTCTTAAAATATATATATATATATATATAATTAGCTTGTATACATTTAAGCTAAATTTTCTTTCTTGATGTTTTTTGAAGCTTGGAACTTCATTTTCCAGTCATTGTTGTTGCATGGAAAAGAATAACAACATTCTTTCTCCTCTTATATTCCGTGAAAAAAAAGGAAGTCTTTGGAAGGAAAGAGGATGAGTAAATTACATAATTCATAATTAAAAAATTGTTTTATGAATTATTCCTTATTCTATAGTTCTTAATTCAATTTTGTTGTTTGTAAATTTATCTTTAGAATGTTTAGACATTTTTATTTGAAAAAGAAAAGAACAGAAATACAAAAAAAATTAAATAAAAAATTCAGTGG
>NW_015511551.1:733-1227 GCF_001515645.1 Sinocyclocheilus grahami | reverse complement strand
TTTTATTTTTGTACTTACTATATGTTGCATGTCTGTTTTTGCCCAAAAAAAGTTTTCTAATGGAATGCAAATTTACCATACAGTGAAATGGGGCTGTTCACCCAACAATAAAAAAAATAATCATAATTTACTGGCTTTTATGTCACATAGAACACAAAAGAAGATACTTTCATCAATTTTGTCCAAATAATGCAAGCCATTTTGGTCCATTGTTGTTTTGGACCCCATTTACTTTCACTGAATATGGACAAACACATTCTGTCTGTCTGTACAAAATATCTTCTTTTGTGGTCTGCAGAAGAGAGTAAGTCTTCTACGTTTGGAACAACATGAGGATGAGTAAATTATGACATAATTATCATTTTTGGATGACCTGTAATCTCTTGAGTATTTGAGTAATTTAAACCATTTCCATGCCAAACAAAAACTGTACCATAAGACCAACACGTCTTACACTACCAAAGATGTTTTTAAAACATCTTCAAAAAAAAAAA
>NW_015511551.1:0-723 GCF_001515645.1 Sinocyclocheilus grahami | reverse complement strand
AAAAAAAAAAATGCTTTGAAGATCACTCCTATTCTTGAAGACCTCCTCACTCCCATGCGGAGTCTTGCAGGCCTGTGTTATGTGCAGTGGTGCTTCCTTCTTTGAACTACTACCGTGCTGTCTTCATGCAAGCTTCTCCCCTTGGCAGGACTCCTATGCGTTTGATCTTAGGTATTCTGAAGGGAGTGTAGCGGCCTCCCGGCTCTGCTCAAACGTGTGTCATGGGGTTTGTTTGGACTAGAATAAGAAAAAAAAACAACAACTGTAAAGTCTGTCATCTTCATCCACAAAGCACATGTAGGATGAAGCTGTCAACACACCAACATCTGTAATCCTTGCATGTGGATACTGCACGTTTATGAGTGTGTGTTCTAATCAGAATTTGGGGATTGATTTGGCCTTGCTGATCATGTGAGCAAATCTTGCTTTCTCATTAATCTCATTAATGCTTATTTGTTGTGGAAATTTGAGAGCCATTAGAGCTCCATTACCATATTACATTAGATCATAAACTGTTCCCAGCTCAGGCTGCAATTTAATCATAAACTTGAAGAACATCTGTTTATGCATCTACCCTGAGGAGATCTACAGTAATGGTTCTTGGCTGGATCAAAGTTTCTGTGTGCAGCAAAGCAGGTTTAATTATATTGGTGAGTGCAGCAAGTAAGGCCTGTGGGGCTACGGCTGAGTGAGTGAGGAAATAAGCTGGTTTCTTTAATTATT
>NW_015511550.1:9198-9517 GCF_001515645.1 Sinocyclocheilus grahami | reverse complement strand
CTACTTTGTGAAAAATCAATTGCTTCAAGTAGCAATGGCGTTCTTTTGAGTTGACAAACAAATAAAACTCTTCTGAATGATTTGTTCATGAATTAGGTTGTTCAACTCACTGACTCAGTGAGTTACTGCATTGGTCTTTTTTGGCATTGAATTTATCAAAAGTAAAGACATATATAGGACCAGTTTTACTAAGCAGGGCAAATTACCAAATTCCAAAACAGCACCGATGGGTGTGGAAATTTCTGCAGGTGATTTACTAACAACCGCGCAAATCAAAGAACACAGACGCAACATCTCATTTACATATTGACCAACGCAA
>NW_015511550.1:6436-8266 GCF_001515645.1 Sinocyclocheilus grahami | reverse complement strand
AAAAAAAAAGAAAAACATTTGAACGGTTGTGTACTACATCAAATATTTCAAAATAATTCTTCTTGCATTCCATGTTGAAATCATCATGTATTATGTAAACGTTCAGGTCCTGTACCTCTGAGAAGAATCTGATTTATAGACAGCTTTCACTTAGGGAATGCACAACAATTATAGAAACCGGTTAGCCTAGGGGTTAATGCTGTATAACAGATGTTTATCTTTAAATAAATGATGGAGGATGATTCACTTAACCTGTCTGTATGTGAAGATTTTATTTCATTTTATTTTTATTTTCTGCATATTTCTCTGAGACGTCTAAATAAAACATCAAGGATGAGTTTTTCAAAGAGAAGCAGGTTAGCATCGCTGTGAGTTGAGCATGTTTGGATGTGCCGAGGCAAACCAGGCAAATCTTGACCATCACAAACATGTGATGTGACCATTTTCAGATCGCTCAAAAGATTTTTGAACGGATTATGGAGTGTCTTAGACTCCTGTGGGTAAGTGAGCTCAAATTTTGTCTTTACCAAAAAGAAAAGAAAAAGTGCGTGCGATGGCTTGGATATGCAGAAGACTTTCTCAATAGACAATGTTTGAAACGCTTCACAGTGAGACCCCTACTGAGAGCGGAAATGGGGCCAGCCAAAGATCTCAGCTGGAGGAAATGTGCTTGTGATGATGCAGCCAGACACATACTCCAAATGATAAATTATCATTGGTCCTTATTCTTTTTTTAAATTAGAAGAGGAATTTGGGCCACATGGAGCTCCATAACATTGGCCTCAACTGCACGGATTTTTCCCAGCTTCTGGAACACATTGAGCTCTCTTGTGCATCACTCACTAGTTTGTTATCCCGTGCACTTGTTTGTGGTTTTTTTGTGTATTTGAATGCATTGCCATGAGTAAGAGGATCTTGGCATTCTGAAGCATGCTGATAAATTAATTTTTACTGTCTAATTAAATCCTTTGTTGCTGTAATGCTGTAAAAAATGAAAAGCCATGAAATATAAAGGACAATAATAAAATGGCTGGATGGAATTGGCTGTGCACGCAGGAAATGAGTACAATGTTAACGTTATATTCACTCCATCTCTGTTGCAGCAGATGCGCTGCGGAAGCCTCGTCTGTTGAAGAGCTTCTCGTGTGTGTTGGAGGGCCTACGTGTGGCACTCTTCCCCTCCGTGGAGGTCTTCGAATCTAACCTGCTCCAGCTGCTCAACAGAGACTGCCAGAATACAGTAAGCTACTAAATGACTCCAATCAAACATTTAGACCCCCGCCCCCCAAACACACACTTATAATCTGTGCAGAATTGTCACACAAACTGTTGTGATCAGACTGTAGTTGCTAGGAACAGGCTTATTATAGTTAAAACTGAAACTAAATTATGCATAGAAAAACTATATAAAAAAACTATATAGTTTTTCTATGTATAATTTTTATATTTTATTTTTGTATATAATTTTAATTAAAAACAACTTTAACTGAAATAAAAACTAGTTGCCAAGTCAATGTGTCCCATTTTTATTTAGTTTAACTTTTTTTTAATTAATGAAAACTATACAATACAATTTATTAAAAAAAAATAATAATAATAAAACAAAAATACTAAAACTTTAGTTAAAATTGGAAACAGAAAATATAAAAATAAAAATGTATTCAAAATCAGGGCTTGAAAATGAAAAAAAAAAATTCAATCGGTGCACTCCGAGCAGAATCGATATTTTAATGTTTCTGTTCCTGCGTTCCTCTGTTATTACCGTTCCAAAACCGGTTTATAACGTTATTTTTTAAAAGCTATTTTCTTTGCCTATAATAATAATAATAA
>NW_015511550.1:2311-2714 GCF_001515645.1 Sinocyclocheilus grahami | reverse complement strand
TTTAAAAAGATCGGTATCGGCAGATACTGCTTTCTGTGATCGGCTATTGGCCTCAAAAACCCTGATCGGAGCACCCCTACAAATCAGCATATTAGAAACTTTTCTGAAGGATCATGTGATACTGAAGACTGGATAAAATAATGTTTCAAAATATTACTGTTTTTGTTGTATATTTGATCAAATAAATGTGGTATCGGTAAGCATACAGTAAGTAACTTCTTTCAAAAGCATTCAAAGTCTTGCTGACCCCAGACTTTGTGTAGTTACTACAAAAACTATTATGCATAATTAATCTAAAAATAAAAGGTTTATTTAACTTCATGTCTTTAGAAAACTGCATGTTTTTTCCCTCTATGGAGCACAAAATGTACAGAATTACTAGATCAATGTACGTTATTACTCA
>NW_015511550.1:0-609 GCF_001515645.1 Sinocyclocheilus grahami | reverse complement strand
GGATGCGATTAATCACGATTAATCGTTTGACAGCACTATTAAAAACACCAATAAAATAAATAAAAACAATTATGATAATACTGAAAACATTACTATTAATAGTAATATGGTTATTGATATTATAAAACATCTACAAAATAATCATTTATGATGCTACTGAACTATTAATATATTATTATTAATAATATTACATTAATATTAATATATAATATATTAATAATTTTATAAATATATACAAATATGCTGTCTACAAAATAATATTTTTTGCTGTGATTTCTTTGATGTACTGTGTAATTTGTGTTTTATGTATTTATTTATTTCTTGTTTTTAAAGAAGAAATTCAAATTATTTTTGTCAATGAAATACATACATTGACATTTATACTCTTTGATCAATGTTCTGATCACAGGTTAAGGGTTCTTTTGCTCAGCACATACACATTAATCACTGATTAATTCATGGAAAAAGAAACAAAACAAAAAATGTGATGACCAAGTCAGACAGGTGACCTCCAGCTCAAAGATTTACAGCAGATGATCTTTAGCAGGCTCAGAGGTAATTGGATGAATCCATCATCTGTGATTGGTCAGCAGCTTTAAATAAAAAAAA
>NW_015511549.1:9556-10035 GCF_001515645.1 Sinocyclocheilus grahami | reverse complement strand
AGCTAGGCTTTTTCAAGCCAACTTAAAGTACTTTATAGTTATTTGCGCAGGTGAAATCCAGTCATTTCAGCAGCATTCTATGCATTTGGGAATTTCGCATGAGGGCGAAAGATGTCCAAATGCAGATTTCGCATCGGGTTCAGTTTGGCACGTGAATTCGCTTGGATTGAATGTGCCTTCTGTTATGACACTATTGACACTGGACTTTCCCCAAGTGAAAGCTCACTCATCTGACCTCATCTTTGTAGTTCTGCTGATTGCAGTGCATGACCTTTAGTCTGTGTGATAAACGCAGAGTGTCTGATACCTGATAGCGCATCATGCGCTCCTGCCTGATCTGCTCGAAGCGCCGCTTCAGCTCCACCTGACGCTCTCGTCTCTTCTGAGCACGACCCACGAACACCCGCCTGCCGTTCAGCTCCGTCCGGTTCAGCTCCTCCACCGCCTGCGGGTTACAGCACACAAGTGTCTTACGTCAG
>NW_015511549.1:4688-5404 GCF_001515645.1 Sinocyclocheilus grahami | reverse complement strand
ACACTGATGCAATGCTACATTTCTCCAAATCTGATGAAGAAGCAATCTCGGATGGGTGAACTGTTTAAGTTTGAAGAAGGAGTGTTTAGTCCTCACTTACACTTTCTGCTCATTGATCAACATGCTGTTTAGTTTCTCGATGGCTTCTCCAGCAGCTTCATGCGTCTCAAAGTGCACAAACCCAAAGCCTTTCGACCCGTTTTCATCGCAAACCACCTGGACGGAAAGAAACTGCACTCGATACAGATCTGGTGTTTCTATAATAGAGCAGAATGAGGAGATCGTCGCTTACTTTACAGGATAAGATGGTCCCGAAGGAGGAGAAGATGTCGTACAGGCCCTCGCTGTCGATGGATTTCTCCAGGTTCTTGATGAAGATGTTTCCCACGCCGCTCTTCCTCAGCGAAGGGTCTCTCTGCGACCACATCAGACGCATGGGCTTCCCCTGCATGAGGTCAAAGTTCATGGTGTCCAAGGCTCGCTCGGCTGGGACGAACCAACACAAGAGCGTTCAGGTGTCATGATGAACTTCTAATGACTAAATCAATCATGTTAAATGCAGATGCTTGTTTTTAATGATGATATTTGTTGTTTATTGATTCCTCGCAGATCGAGTTTAAATCAGCATCAAGTTCCCGATTACACGATTATACAGAAACTGACTTTCACTGGAGCAATATACAACTCTTTTTGAGATGGAAGCATTAAAAAAAAAA
>NW_015511549.1:0-808 GCF_001515645.1 Sinocyclocheilus grahami | reverse complement strand
ACACACACACACATAATAAGCTGTATCTTAGTCTTATTAGAAGATGCATTTTTTAAAATGTTTTTGTTAAACCATGTTTTTATTTTTATTTATTTACTATTTTACAAAAGTGCAATTTTAAGTGAACTATTTATTCATTTTATATAATTTATTTCATTACGTATATATATATAAATACAAGTTTAATTTTATGTGAAATACTAATTTGAATACTCATTTTGAAATATGCATGCATTTTGAAATAGTTTTTTCCTTTAGGTTTAAATTGCATTTGTTTATTTAAATCATATTTATTAATATTTTTCCTTTCCCTGCACAGAATCACAATGAACTGCTCGTTCTGACACCTTGTTTGGAATGTAAATATTTATTAACCCTTTGCAGGACCCCCCCATTTCAATAGCAAAATATGACAAAAATGAAAACGTAAGAGTAATAAATAATGCGTAAGTCACTGAGGTGTGTTCTGGTAGTGTAACAGCAGGTGGCAGCAGAACACAGACCCCTGAAGCTCCGTATCCCAGCATCCTCTGCTCCTGAGTGATCTGATCTGCAGCTTGCATCAGTATCTGCTGTGTTCGTCTGTGGCCGTGACTATAACGTCCATCCAGATCCTCATGGCTTCAGCGCTGTGAGCCGCCAGGAAGAAGAGCCGCTCGTATGTTTTCACACAGAAGGTGAGACTCGGCCTCGGAGACTGAGAACAGCACAACGAGAGACGCAGAAATAAGTCAACTCTTAGAAATCATCTGATTTATAGAAATATCTGTGACCCTGGAGCACAAAACCAGTCATGAGGGTCAATTTT
>NW_015511548.1:8940-10037 GCF_001515645.1 Sinocyclocheilus grahami | reverse complement strand
GTGTGTGTGTGTGTGTGTGTGGTGTCACACTGTGATCATAATGTCATACTGTTAGCATGATAGTACAGATTGCATTGATATACTTAGACAGTGTTAAAACTTGGCATGGAAGGTGATATTCTGTTAAATGCTTGTTATTTATGACTATCTGTGGCTGTGTTGCCTTATATAAAAGCTATTTGTAGCGCAGTGCAGCTGCGGCCTTTCATTATCATTACTAAGGCTAATGCTCCCATCTCTCTGCCTCTAGTTACGACTAGTGGAATAAAGCGAAAAAAGGCAGTTGTCGAAGGAATAGTTTGCTATTGAAGAATCTTCCTGTTCATATTCCACATCTTTCTAAACCCCTTGATTGTTTTGTGTGAATCTTAATTCATTATTCAGTGAAAATCTACCTTCATAGGGAGCTATAAGCTCAAGAATTTACATTGACCCAAATAATCTGCTACAATCGGACTGATGGCTCAATCAGATTGAAAACGCTTCATGTAAATAGTTCAATCAATCTGACTGAGCTCGATCTAAATGGAATTTGGACTAAATTTGGAAGAGCTGCTGTAGACCTGAAATAATCTGATCAATAGGATAAAAACTAAGCATGTGTTGGGCCCTTTTCTCAAAAATGTGGAATTAATAAGCCTAAAGTCTCTGCCTTTTCACCTCACTTCCAAAAAATATTTATTTGAAAAAGTAACTCAAATATTTAATTGTACATTTAAAAGTAATACGTCACTTAACTAGTTACTTGTTACTAAGTAATCTGATTATGTAACTAGCATTATTTGTAATGGGTTTCCATAAAAAGATCTCAGATAACAATTTTATAATAAGATCTCCAATTCTGAATGTGATGACTGGGGTTTACATATGCTTTGAAGGTTTGTTCGGAATACACATGCACATGTAAACAATATGTGAATAGGATTGCAAAGATCAGGGTTCATATAAACAGAACTTTCAGAATCAGAAATCGGATTGATTTATTCATTCAGATTGATGAAATTTAGTGTATGTAAACATATCTATTGAGTCTGAGTTGAGCTTAAGATTAATGTTGTGATTATTGTTTTTATTTTATTTTATGTAAAGCACTTTGA
>NW_015511548.1:7339-8201 GCF_001515645.1 Sinocyclocheilus grahami | reverse complement strand
CAGTTAAGACATGTAAGTATCTGTACACCATTGCTGAGTCTTCAAAAACAGGAGAACCACAGGTCTTACATCCGATGCTTACATCCAACGAACACTTATTTAAATAAAAAATAAAAAAACAGCAGAGAATGAAACATGCTACATCTCCATACTGAAAGTTTTGCATTTGTTTCATGGCAGTTAGTCTCACTGAATATGACACATCAGAGTAAATTGTGACTCATGAGCAGTGTGGATTCAGTAAGCAAGAGTGATCAAGATCCTAAAAATACCATTATGGTGACACATGGTGAGAAGAGGATGGATTTGGTTAGTCAGAATGCTTTGGTATCCATTCATTATTTCCATGTAGAAACGGAACATCTTGAAACCAGATAAGCTTGTAGTCAGACAGCATGCAGGGTCACTATTTGGAAAACACATGACTAATTTCCGCTTACAAGTGCTGTGGATTCCCATTGTCTGAATGACCATTTAATTGCATTCATCTCCATTTTGATTGATTGAGGTACAAGATGTGGAAAATGCAAAATGGAGAAAAAGCATGTCTATGTGTGAGGCAACAATTATTTTTTTTCTCTTGTTTTTGAAGACCTATGTTCCATGGAAAATTCTCCTTTTTCTGATGGGGGTCTGAGAGGAAAGAATGATATGGAATGAATGGGGAAAACAGAGGTTTTTGCTTTCACCTCAGAAGGGTTTGTGGGTTTGACTGTAGTACAGTTGACTCTGTCTGCCCCGGTGAAACACCAAGCAGCGACAACTGAGAGGTCTTGAGACTGTAACAGCCTGTATACATTTGAGTCCTTGAGCATGACATTGAACCCTAAACTTCTCTAGTGGGAGTGTATCTGGATTTGCT
>NW_015511548.1:6383-7175 GCF_001515645.1 Sinocyclocheilus grahami | reverse complement strand
CTGTGCTTTAATTTTAAAATTGTGCACCCTTTCTTTGAATTTCAATCAAAATATAACAGTCTGCCCCAAAAGCCTCTTTGCAAAATATAAGTTATTGTAACAGGTGCACAAACCACTGAAATGTGCCACTCAATCTGTTAAGGTCAGACGGAAATGACAGTTAAAAATAAACCACCATTTTCTAATGTTAGGGTCCTTCTGAAGGATATATAGAGCAGCAGGTGCTACACACAGCCAGAAAAGACATTTTTACAACATTTTACTCTTATCATTAATTTAATTGGTGTTTAGCAATATTCTGTTAGTGGTCATATGCAACTGCTTCTGCTATCAGCAATCAGAGGATTTTGATGTTTGTGCGATATGAGATGTTTATGCAGCTTCGATTTAGTAAGTTTTTTTATGAGAGAAAGGTTAGAATTACAGTATGTGTTATTAGTACAGCAAACTCTTTGATATCAAAAGATGAGGGATTTCTTTTAATATTTCCCATTGTATGGCCTTTTAACACTTCAGCTAGTCAAAATTGAAATCTTAGACCTGAACAAACACAAAGTCACTTTCCTCACAGCTGGGAAGCACCAGAAGGTGTTTTCTTTTTATCATTTACATAAGGCTGACCAAACTTGAAAGACTTTATGAGAAGGTTACAAAAGGACAAGAGAGGTCAAATTTCTCCTTATCATTAAACCCAGGTGCTCTGCACACAGACATGTGTTCACACAAACAGATTTTCCACTAGTTTGAGTAGCTGACACCTTCCTTAGCTATTTAAAGCACTCAGTGGCCAAG
>NW_015511548.1:0-1385 GCF_001515645.1 Sinocyclocheilus grahami | reverse complement strand
GTGTGTGTGTGTGTGTGTGTGTGTGTGTGTGTGTGAGAGAGAACCCCTGTGTGGAGGAAATCTGTTCTTCCTTCTAAGAATCATAATGCATGAGCTGACATCATCTTTGACATCATTTCGTTCTAAAGCAGATTGTAACTAATGAAAATGATGGCAACTAAATTATGATCAGTTAATCAAACATCGTATATAATCCACTGTATTACACTACTGTTCAAAATTTTGAGCTCCATCATTTAAAAAATAAAATAAAAGTCTCTTATGCTCAACAAGGCTGCATTTATTTGATTGATGCAGAAAAAATGCAGTAAAACAGTAATTTTGTGAAATATAATATTACAATTTAAAATAAACATTTTCTATTTTAAAATATTTTAAAATGTTATTGATTCCTGTGATGGCAGCCATTACTCCAATTTTCCAAATCACATGATACATTTTCCCCCCAGGATTCTTTTATGAATGGAATGTTCAAAAGAACAGCATTCATTTGAAATAGAAAACGTTTGTAACATTATAAATGTCACTTGTCACTTGTGATTGATGTAATGTCTTCTTGCTGAATAAAAGTATTTATTAGCAAAAGTATAATTTCTTTAAAAACAAATCGTACTGACCCCAAACCTTTGAACATTAGTGCATACTTGCAGCATATATGCAGAACAATAACTGATTCTAATATTAATTCCAAGCTCATTTTAATAATGAAATAAAATATTAATAAAAACATCACCACTCTAAAGCACTCCAAAATAACACAAAGTATACAAATAATGCCCAAACAAAAATCGTGATGTTGTGTTTCATGAACTATAAATAAAAGCCAGCATACAGTAGGCTGCTCAGATTTACAAATGTGCTGAATTATTAAATGAGAAATGGGGGATGAGCTCCATGACCTCTGTGATGAGGCTTGTGAAATTTTACTGAAAAGTGAAATGGTATAAGAAAGTATACTAATGGCAGAGGGCAGAGGGCATTTCTTAGCACAGTCATGAGGCCAGTGGATGGACCTCAGCACCTACAGTACTCTCAGATTTCATTCTAAATATAATGCAGTGTGCCTACTGCTTTGGTATCTGCAAGTCAATATTTTCTCATTTTAAGCATCATAATGGTCGCAAAATTAACCATACTTATAATAAGCAGTTCCCAGCATGCACAGTCACATGAATAAGGCATACAAGTTTACTTGGCTATTTTCACTGGTGTTGTTGTGTGTGATGATGTGAATGTATGTGAGCTGTGACAGTTGTCAGCATTTTAGTACTCAGCAGTTTTGATTGGGTGGACCACCTGTCAATTAATCGAGCCCCTCATTCTGCCTCGTTCCTGGTTTGACACCTTAAAAAAAAAACTAATATAAAAATATACAGCACATGTAA
>NW_015511547.1:8866-10037 GCF_001515645.1 Sinocyclocheilus grahami | reverse complement strand
TGAAAATACAGCTGCGCATCACAGAAATAAATTACATTTTTAACAAATATATTAAAGTAGACAATATTTCTAATATAATATTACAATAATAAATAATATTGCTGCTTTTACTGTATTTTCGATCAAATAAATGCAGCCTGTATTAATAAATGCCGATGAATTAATAAATACATTTCATATTTCAATAATAACTGATAATAGTCCCCCACCTTTTGATTACAGTATTTGAAAGAAACAATTCTCCACATTTCCTTCTGTTTTTTAACCACAACATTAAGAAACTCAAATCCGCATGGCAGCTTTTCAAACCACATCACGTCTCCTCGCAAGATAAAGGAGAGATATTTACCCGTTTTGTTGGGTTGACGCCATATCCCGAAAATTGTTTCCTCAATCCAGCAACAAATGTTGTGTTCAATGTAGATCACAGATCTGTGGACAGTAATATTTAGTGTTACCTTAGCTTTCAGCTACTGCTGATAAGCTGCGTTAGTGTGACACATTTGAAGCTGTGGAACACAAAAGGAGAAATTCTGAAGTTTATGCCGATCGCTCCTTTATATGAAATTACAATAATTGGGGAGTATTTAAGCTTCAAAATAACACTGTTTTGAATGAGATGTGAGGAGTTACATTTTTAGTTACACTATTCCTCTATGTTCTTTCTGTGTTCCTGTTTATTGTTGCTGAACAGCGCAAAGCATGAATGTCATTTCTCATAGTCCACCTAGTCAATCAGTAGTGGCTAAACTCCTCGTAATCGATTCTGGTTCTGATTTCGCTCTTTGGTTTCAACGGACGACTCTGATTGAGTTTCCTGGGCACTTCCTCTAGTGTTTCATTATAATGGCCATGGCCGTATTGCCTGTAAAACGCCAATAAAAGCAGAATGTTTCATAAAAACTAAAGACAAAAACAATGTTTTGCAGAGAGATGAGCAAGCAGAAGGAATGAATACATCCCCCTTGAGGGAAATGTGCACCTCTTAATACAATGCATTTCTTTCTACACATCCCTGTGTTTATTTAACCTCTGCCTCATTGCCCGAAAGGAGAAATGAAAAGACTGTTCCAGGGGAATGAGTGCAGTGTTTGTCTTTCTAAGCCTCTTTTGCACAGTGTGTTTTTCCTCATTGTCTTTGGACTGAGCAGAAATATATATATATATATAT
>NW_015511547.1:2680-3399 GCF_001515645.1 Sinocyclocheilus grahami | reverse complement strand
CTCTCTCTCTCTGTGTGTGTGTGTGTGTGTGTGTGTGTGCGTGTGATAGCCTCTTATGATCTGTTAAAATAATTTTCCTTATTTTGATATTGTCCTTAAAACCAATATCCTTCTTACATCCCCATACATAGAGAAAGAGCATAACACACCACATGGATCATGGCCAGGTCATGTGGTCACCAGATGCCCCCGCATGTGAAAGGTCAAAAGCGTTCCTAAAAAGTTCATTCATGGCCTGTCACTCTTCCAAATTGTTCAGTCTTCATATTACACCCCAAAGGTTGTGGGTCAATGCCGAAATTCCACACATACTTTAACCATATGTCATATTGACAGCCGGAGATCATTAAAAGGCCACGGGTCAATGCCGAAATTCCAATTATGCTAAAACCATATTGACAGTCGGAAATCATTATCAGGGTCAAAGGTGAACTGACGGAGGGGAATTAAATATTACTATTGTAATTTGTCCTGTCGAATGAAATTATCATCATTGTATTTTTCTTAAATACTTTTTAAAGTGAATTATCTTTATAATTATTATTGTTAAAGTCATACTGATATTCACACATTTTTGGCCAAATTGTGCAGATCTACAAACAAGCAGAGCATTTTAAATCGCAGTTGTATGGAAACTTATTTCCACTGCGGAATAAAAAAAAGTAAAAACTTTTTGGGCCCTATTTTAACGATCTAAGCACATGGTCTAAAGCGCATGG
>NW_015511547.1:0-1185 GCF_001515645.1 Sinocyclocheilus grahami | reverse complement strand
AGCTTAAAGCGAAGTATAAGTCTGTTTGGCAATAAACTTTTTTGCAGTCCATTTCCGTTTGGGTTTTTTCACAACGGAAAGTTTAGTCAGTCCTCCAGAGTTTAGGAATGACGAGTTGATTGTGTTTGTTGTTTGCTCTCTGTGAGGGGGATTGTGGGGAAGCAGAGTGCTGTTTTTCCCCTTTTTACTTGCGTTTGTTTCCTATCACAAGTCCGTGATTGCGTGTGCGGCTCTGAGGGCTTGATCGCTCGCAGCGTCACGCGCAGCAGGTGTTCCCCTGACCTTTCATATATCTCACTTCCCTCCGTCTTTAATCCTGCTCAAAACCCCCTATTGACATGCACTGATCCATTCAATTTCCTGCTTTTCTTCCCTGTTAGCAGCACAGATTCATGGATACATCATGTGCATATTAGAAATCTGACGACCGCTGTTCACACACTCTGTCATTGCGATTAAACGTGTCCCAGACAGAAGATGATGAATTAAATCCCGCTAATGCTTCAGAGCCTTGAGTGCTGGCTGTCGTCAACACAGAGATGTTTTGAGATGCGCTGTAATGCTGAATGATTGGATTGACTTGTTATCAGTGTTGTTAGCATAAGCGGGCTGTCATCAGTGTCGTGTGCTGCTGAATGGCTCTGAGTATTAGCTGTAATGGAGGGCCATTTTGCAGTGATTTACAGAGATTGCCAGACTGTCAGCCTCGTTATTTGAGACGTACATGATCATGTCAATCACTCTTTATCACTCTCTCTTTTTCCTCACGTATATTTACCATGGTAACTGTGGTTAGAATACTTGATTTATCTTTGTATTATAATGTATTTATTATTATTAACAATAATAGTAATTAGTAGTAGTAACAATAATAATTATTTGTGTGTGTGTGTGCGCAGTCTGCTCCCTCTATTTATCTCTATTTAGTTTTCTGCATTCCTCAGTCTGTGTTGGCCACTCGTTGGCTCTCTCTCCTCCAGAGCCGTAGGGGGTCAGATGGCCTTTTAGCCTGGCAGTAATGCGGTCAGCTCCTCGTGTTCACTGGGGACCGGAGCGTGTCTGCTAGTCCTCACTGATTAGGACTTCAAGCATGTGTCTGCTCTTATAGAGTCAACACGCAGAAACTTCCCTCCAGAACCATCTCTCTCAGAGAAATGAGAGCCTTTCGCAGACTCTAAACGCCCC
>NW_015511546.1:9425-10040 GCF_001515645.1 Sinocyclocheilus grahami | reverse complement strand
TTGGTACCATTCACAACTTCTGACAATGGAAATGGAAATAATTGCTAACCATACTGTACTGTACTGAACCGTACCACTCAGTGGAAACAAGGCTTAAGAGAGAGATTAGACAGGAAACCGTAATAAAGAGACAGTAAGAAGAAGATTATGAGAAGGGAGGAGAAAGAAGGTGCAACATGGCAGAGGTAGTAGAACAAGTTTGTAGAAAATACAGAAAGATCATTAAAATATTATTATTGTAAGGAATTATAAATACTCTCCAAAAAGACATGATCCCATGTGGTGGATGTCGTCGGTATTGTGGCTGTTTGGCTGGTGTGCATGAACTGGTTTTTGGATCTACTTAACTTAAAAATAAAAAAAGTCTTTATGATATTGTCAAAACAATAAATATATTATCAGGGCTGTACTGTAAATGTCACTTTAGAACTAGTAACAGAGGAACGAACGTTGATAGTTGCTTCATTGAAAGCTTATTGTATCACTTTATTAAAAGCTCACTGTATTCTATAGAGTATTATGAGAGAGAGATGAACTGAGCGAGTGTGATTACCTGCATCTGATACAGCTTTCATTCTTCAGCTCAATCTCATATTCACAATAAAACATTAGTTT
>NW_015511546.1:2485-3254 GCF_001515645.1 Sinocyclocheilus grahami | reverse complement strand
TTTTTATTTGGCGTACTATTTATACGCACTTTCATGAGACCGGACTGGTTCAGTGTGTTCCCAAAAGAATAAAAGTCTACTCTAAAACACGAATTGGTGTCCATTGTGAGTTGTATCCAACACAATGCAAAGAAAAGACCCAGCAAAGGTAGCAAGTACTGGTTCTCAGTTTTATTGGTAGGGTGTGGATTGAAAAGTCACCCTTACAAGAATATCTATATAGCTTGTAACTGTACTACACATGGGGTAAACTGCACATACCAGTTTTCCAAATTACTGCACTTGCAGCATGAAAAATGGCATGCAGATTTACATTTCTTGAGTCACTAAACTTATAGTATCATTGAAATGAATAGGACAACAGCACTGCTGATACTTCGACAGTAAAACAGCTTCCAAATGAACACAATACCACTGCGAGGAATTAGGCTTTGAAGGACATGATGCACTTAGTTCTTCTCAACATTAATTTTTTCCAGTTGACCAGAGTTAATACAAAAACAGATTTCAACTGCAGCCTACATTCGTGTTTAATCTACACACACAATGTTTTTCATTTTCTTTCTCATTGTTCAGAAAGTGAAATTATTAAGTAGTCAAAAGTTACATTTTAGTAAACTGTACTCGCAGAGGAGTTTCATAAAATGTGTTCTCTTAAATAAACCACGTCTGTGTCGCTGATAAATTTACCTGCTCTTTTTTTTTTGTCCTTACAATGAAAGTAAAAGGGTCGAATGTTGATTGCAGTCCAGTCTTCTTTTAATTTTTA
>NW_015511546.1:0-1830 GCF_001515645.1 Sinocyclocheilus grahami | reverse complement strand
ATGTTACAGCACAGAAGGGCTTTTGCAGACAGAAGCAAATACACTAAATATAAATTTCTAGTCTGAGCGTAATTTGAGTGGACTTTGCTTTTCCTGTGAGCGTGAGACAGTACCTGAGTGGAGCGTTCGCTCGGGCCGTGAGCGACTATTGAGGAATAATGAGCGGTGATACAGTGATAATGGCAGAGTAAGTGACACATGAGCATATACTGTATAAATCGTTTAATGCACAGCTAGTGCATTATCCCACTTATACCATGGCCATCTGCCACTATTGACAAGTTAAAGCTGTTAATGATGTTTGCAGCGCATGTGAAAGAGGTGTGTTCAGTCATCTCTTGAAAGCTGTGATGATCTTAGCGGGGTGGAGAATTGATGAACTGATTGGTTAATGCCAAGACTAACCTGGATATCATTTCACTTACAGAGACGCACTTCATCAACAGAGAAGGATCATGGGATGCACCTGTAAGTCATGATTGTTGCACAATGTCACATTTACTGTGTAAAATGTAGATGCAGGCAGAGAGTACAGTGACTGAGCGTTTTAGGGGGGAAAATAAATAAAAAAATAAAACTTCAGGATCTTAGAATTAAAGCTCACATTATAAAATGTTTGTTTCCAACAGCCAGTGTTCCGCTGCCAGAAAGAAAGATCGTCCAGAAAAAAAAGGTACAAAAGCTGTCACTGGGGCGGTACCTTTTCAAAAGGGACACTTTTTGTACTTCTTAGGTACTAATATGTACACTTTAGGTACTTATATGTATCTTTAAGGTACCAATATGGACTCTTTAGGTACAAAGGTGTGCCTTTTGAAAAGGTACCGCCCCAGTGACAGCTTTTGTACCTTTTTTTCTGAGAGTGTATCTATCTATCTATCTATCTATCTATCTATCTATCTATCTATCTATCTAGTGTGTATAGTATACATATGCAGATGCACATTTTGTATCTTTGAATGTATCTCTCTGTTCAGATTAAATGCATATCTTTAAAACAATTAAAATTGTGTTCAATTAAAATGTGTATTATTAAATTGAGTTAACATTTTATGACAATATGAATAAATTTAATCTGGGGATTCATTCAAGTTATAAAAAATTCACAATAAAAGTATGCTAATTAATATATTTATACAAAGTAGCATTGAAATAATAATAAGAAGAAGATAAATAAAGCATGACTGGTCACATTACATCTTTAGAATGGATGCAAAGCAAATGAAACTGAAGATATAGATACAAATCACAGTGAATAAACATATGCACACATCTCTACAATGTACCAGGTTCAGCTGCTTTTAGTTTCGCTTTCATTGTGTCACGTGCTTTCCAGGAATCATTGTGAGTGCAATAAATAAATAAATAAATACATAAATGGATCAGCGTGTGTCTGATTAAAGGTGCAGCGTGGAGGCTGTGAGCTGCTGCAGCCTCAAAACAAAGACAAACAACAGACCAAGCCTGAACAACACACAAACAGAAACACCAGTAAAAACCAAAGCACACACTTTTAATCCCAAGAACACAATTCAGTTCTCGTCCTAAAATAAGGGACAGGTTTAGAAATGATAGAGATATGAAAAAGCTGTTTGGACTGAGCAAAAATATGAACCTATTTAGCCTATGGTTTTAAAATCGATACTTTTTTATTAATAATTTATTTTACAGGAACGGTGTCATCTGCTGGCTGGTTAGGTTTACCACAGCCATAAAATCTGGAGGAATAATGCATATTTTATCAACTCTCCTGAAATATCTCCTGAAATTTCACGAAAAAATATTCCGTTTTAAAGGGGTCATATGATGTTGCTAAAAAGAACATTATTT
>NW_015511545.1:9535-10041 GCF_001515645.1 Sinocyclocheilus grahami | reverse complement strand
TAAAATATGTTACTAAAATTGAGTAAAAAAAATATTAAAAATCCTTATCCAAATGGTTGAGAACCACTGCTTTAGATGGTTCTTTCATTGGCTCCATGCTGTCCTCTGCTGGATGTCGCAAACCAAAAGAATTCAGAATCCATTTACATATTCATGTTTGAGCCCAGTATGGCATATTTCAGATTTTATATTCGAGTTATTCCTGTGTTCCAGCAGAACGTCAGCAGGAGCGTTCCTGAGCTCTGATGAGGAACTCTCACCGCCGGCGAGTCCCAGCACACTCTTCTGCTCCCAGCAGCTCTCTGCCCACCCGCCCCCCCTATGCCACCTAGGACCAGCACACTACTGAAATTGATGCAGTGGAATACAGGTCATAAAACAATGTTTTGCAGTTTACTGGTGCAACATAATTGAAATAGATGTCTTTATAAGTCACAGCTGTGAGCCCTAGATCGTGAACAGCATAAAAGAGAGTCAGGGGAATAGGCCAATGCTTCTTTTTTTTT
>NW_015511545.1:2341-2962 GCF_001515645.1 Sinocyclocheilus grahami | reverse complement strand
TTTAAGGGGGTCTGAATACTTTCCGTACCCACTGTATATCTTGCAATATAGGAAACAATGTGCAATATATTACGACCTGGGTCTAGGGTCAGGGATGTAATCGCACTGTGATTGAAGATGTTTAGATAGTAGTAGAACATGTATTGTTCAGGGTGAAACATTACCTGCCGTATGGTCTGACTGCCTGCAGTCCCGGGCACTCGTTCAATTAGCAGGGGCCGCAGGTGAGTCTCCCAGAGCCGATGCCCATCCACCTGTGCTGCAAACTTCTTTATTTGTGCCACAGAGTGTTTATTTGGCTTATGAGCATTCTGCAGAAAGGAAGAGGTGAGAATATAATCATATTTATCTTATCTAAAAAAGGGTGTCCAATCCTCTTCCTGACAGGCCCCCTTCCAGCAGAATTTAGGTCAAACCATAGCTAAACAAACTTGAACCTTTAGGATTACTAGAAACTTCAAAGTAGGTGTGTTAGAGCAGTTTGGAACTAAGCACATTGGGCTGTGAAGGGCCACATACTGTCAAAAATAAACACAATAAAAGTAGTCCATACTTGGAAAGGAAAGGATGTGACGGGTGGACAAGTATGGTGTCCCATACTCGGAATTTGTGCTCTGCATT
>NW_015511545.1:0-1353 GCF_001515645.1 Sinocyclocheilus grahami | reverse complement strand
GGCGACGGCGACGGCGACAGGCGTGTCCCTCCAGCTTTGGCACTGACCGCACGCCAAAAGACACGTCAGTACTTTAAACGGCCAGCTTGGTCCACTATCGCTATTGTCACCGTACTGTACAACACACTAATTTATATGACATTTCAGAGCCCAACGAAACGGGTAATGTTTTACTAAAGTGTTTTCTACACGAATACTACCTTTTCTACCTCTTAAATTGCCTCGTAAACAAGAACCAGAGACGACTTTTACTCTACCAACATTACTTTTCCCGTTCAAAACGTCACATTTCACATTAAATAAGGCGATTTTACCTGGTTAAAGAACTTAAATACCACCAGGAACGTCTTTAATAGCTACTTCCAAGAGCAAAACATACGCGAGGTAAACAAAGTTTGCGCCCTTCCGTCTGGAGTCACTAAGCCGTGTCTGTAACTGAATGAATCAATGTCAACACTGGAGCTGGACTTCAGTCTCCGCCGAGATCAGCGCTCGAGATCACTGCGGACGCATCTGACGGCGCTAGATGTTCAGAATACTAGTGCATGGCGAACTAACAAAAGCGGTGTGTCCTTTTCGATTGTCTTCTTTTATTCAGGCTTGTAATGGGGCTATACAGTCTGCTGCAGCCTCTTTTGACTGCGCTTCCGCCATCGTGATGTCAGTCTGGCCGAGGTTAGGTAGCATGTCATCTTAAAGGGACAGGCGCTCAATGTTCGCTAGCTGCGTTCTTGTCGGACTGAACACAGGTTGAACAATATACAAGTTATTCTTCTAATATTATTATTCTTAAATGCTTATATTATAGTTACTCTTATATTTACTTGGGAAAAAAATCTGGGAAGATTTCACAGCAAAAAGACACGTACCACCATAGATAGGCTATGTATATACTGTATATGTGTGTACCATGACCTGAAGGGGGGAGGCTTTATGTCAAGAGGAAATTACTCAAAGCGAGAACGCATGCAGAGACTGCGTGCTTTACATAACGTTATTCGTCAGAGCTTTATAAAAAAAAGATACAGGTAACGAAAATATTTATTTTCAGTCATGTTCACGGATGTGAGACATTAACTATCCAAGTGTCCGCTGTTGCTTATATTATTATCACACTACGATGCAAAATGACTGGTCTAGAACCGCCACTGAGCAGTGGGAGTCCCGACTCCGAGAGGTGTCCTGTGGTGTCGGGGTTGTGACACAGTGAACCAGTTACCAAGTAAATGAACTCTGAACGGAAGCTGTGTGAGGGCTGTGGTGTGGTGTGTGTGGTGTGCTGTGGTGTGCTGTGGTGTGGTGTGTGTGGTGTGCTGTGGTGTGGTGTGTGTGGTGTGCTGTGGTGTGTGTGGT
>NW_015511544.1:1909-3208 GCF_001515645.1 Sinocyclocheilus grahami | reverse complement strand
AAAAAAAATAAAATGTAAATCAGTGTGGGCTAATTTGGCTGCATTTTGAATAGCTAATGAGCAGCTCACTGTAGCTTTGCTGTTGTCTCATTAAAGAGTGATAATATGTGCTTTTGTCTTTCAGTGGTCTCTGGTTTGAGAGCTGCAGGAGCTGTGGCACTCCCAACCCTCGTTTACATGTTGTCCTATTTTTTATTTTGTAAAATTGTTGCCGTGGTTTCCTCTCTTCTTCAGAGGAACCCAGGTGCAGGTAGCTCATTATAAGCCCTGCAGCATGTGCATGCTCGCGGTTGTTTTCAAAAAAGCACCGGTGACCATATTACTGTTCATCTTGTTCTTCAGCTGAGGATACCTGAGGTACATCGATATTTTTTAAGCCATCGCAGGTTCCCCTTTCAACACGGTAATTAGTTTCTGTCAATAAACTTTATCTCATTGAAAGTTAAGGGAATAATCCATCCAGAGTTAGTCAATTTAAAAATAATTATCTTTTTTATTTCTAATTAATTTTTTTATTTGATTATTTCTCATTTTAATAATTAAATTAATTATTATAATTATAAATAATTAATTGAATTAAAATTTTATTCTAATTTTGCACTGTTAAAATGTATGATATTATATATTTTTTCCCCCAGCCTCAAATATAAGCACCCATGTTAACTGTATAATGTTTAACAATTTTTCTGATTATTTCCAGTAATGAACAGTTTTTTTCTTTAAAATTCTGTAAACAGTTATTCACACCCTCATGTAATTCTTAACCTGTATGACTTTGTCTATTGTAGAATACATTAGGAGATGTTATGTAGAACGTTCCTGCTGTTGTTTTCCATACAATAGAAATGAATAGTGACTAGCACCTCAAAACTCATAATTGTGCAATTTGTATGTCTTGACATGCTAAATTTTAAAATATGTGAATGTGAACATTAGTGGATAGCAACTTATGCACAAACCTATCATAGGATTTCATAAAACATTGAATGCAGCTCTTGTCATTCACTTACATTCTGCTAAATATTTCCTTTTGTGTTCCAATAAAGAATAAAATTCATACCTGTTTGGAATGACATGAGAATAATGAGGAGGAGTGCAATAGCTTTTTTCTCTCATTTTTTGTGAGAATCTTTAAAAAATGGGCTGCTTTCCCCCTCTAATATCTTTGTGACATTTATGCAAAAGTCTTTCGCTGTCTTAAGGCATCTCTTTGCCATAATTTTCTTTGCCTTTGTTCTTGCATCTTAAAAAAAAACAATCAGTGGCTCTTCGTTGAGGTGTTCAAAGAACAGCTGTGGC
>NW_015511544.1:0-1791 GCF_001515645.1 Sinocyclocheilus grahami | reverse complement strand
GCTCCCCTAAGTGAGATGTGTACTAATTTGCCGGAAGGCAACGAGGTTCCACTGAAAAACTGATATTGGATTTTCTGAGTATGATTACACCACCTCCATCCTTGCAGGAAAAAAAAAACACACACCAAAATAACAGATTCAGACAAATTCAGCTAACTAGTTCAGTACTAGCACAATTATTTTCAGCTGTCAGATACAATAACCTTTCTCTTCTGTTTAATATGACATACATGCAGAAAAATGAAACAGGCTGTCGTCATATGCTTATCTCTGGTTTGAGAAATTATTACATGCCTGGTTGATTTTAGGGTCAAATGATAAATCGTTTATGCCTATGGTATATTTTATGAATAGGCTGCCACAGTGCTAGATGGTTGGGGGTATTTTAAGGAGGTATCTCACGACTTTGACAGAGTCTCTTCCTCCTAGGTAGGTAGATGTAGGAAGCTGAAGTGAAGAGGATGTGTGGGTGAGGAAGTGTTTAAAATCACACATGGAAGACTTGATTAGTACCTTTCAGTGCATCAGAGGATGTCGGAGGAAGCAACCTTACATATCTCAGAATGGAATCGGAAACTAGGAATTTTCTTTCATTTTTTTTGTTGTTTTGCTGCCCGCTGAATAAAAAGGTTAATCCAGGCATGCAGAGTGAAGTAACGTAACTGAAAAGTCACAGAGGTTGTTTGCCAGAACAGCAATGCCACTGAATGTTATTTCTTGCACCAAAGCACTCGTTGTTTGTCAGGATCATTTCACTTATGGAGCCACAAAGTCTAGAAAGGAATTCTTTGAGATGTTACCTCATTCTCTCTCAGGATTCACCCTAAACGTCCTCTGACGAGTCATGCTTAAACAAAACATGTGGAAACCGCTGACGAACTTCGCTGCAGAAACAAATACCCCTTCGCCAGTGAAATGACCGGGTGCCTTTTCTGCTGTGATGGTGAGATGATGGTTTCTCTTATTGAGACATTCAGCAGAACATGATTGAACTAATATTAAGATGTCTGGCATAAAAGAAGCCCCCAGTGGTGTTCTTAATATGAGGGATACAATGAGTCTGGCATAGATCTCTTGCCTCGAACCAACTAAGTTGCACATATTTAGCTAAACCTTTGCCAACATTGGAGTGTTTCTCATAGTGTTTAGACCAGCAACATGTCACTATTTGTTTTGGTGTGATTTAGAGGCTAAGTGGTTTGAGCAGACAAGAAATAGAGCTGCGAGTTGTTTATCACATATCGCTTACCATTCCTTTCTTGCATCAGAATCTAAGTGGACGCTCTGGGCGAACATTCCATCACTTACTTTCTTTTTTTATGAGGCTGTTCTGCATTCTTAGATCAAACATCTTTGGCAGAAATGCTGGCTGAGTGTATCCCTGAGTACTGAGAGACAGCTGGGGTGTGGCGATGGGTGGACGGGAGTTGGCCAGTGCCCACTCAACAGGGCTTCTGCCCTTTATCTCCATCTTTTGCTTGGCAGATTTGTGAGTATACACTACTGTTCAAAAGTTTGGGGTCTCTAAGATTTTTTTAATGTTTTTGAAGGAGGTCTCTTACGCTCTCCAAGGCTGCACTTTTTTGATCAAAAGTACAGTAAAAACGGTACAATTGTGAAATATTTGCAGTTTAAAAAAAGCTGTTTTACTATAATTTGAATTTTTAAATTTGAATTTTCAGTAGCTATTATTCCAATCTTCAGAGTCACATGATCCTTCAGAAATCATTCCAATAAGCTGATTTGGTTGTAGCGAATCAGCTCATGGGGAAATATGAATAATTAAGCATA
>NW_015511543.1:8622-10043 GCF_001515645.1 Sinocyclocheilus grahami | reverse complement strand
ATTTATATAGTATTATATAGCATAGTACATCATTTCCCTCCCAAATATTATGTATCTGCCCATACCAATAAATTGTGTTTCACATCAACCAAACCACACAATTTCACATAATAAGGTACAGTTTTTAAGTGCAAATACTATTAATGATAAACTGTTTAAAGCTGTTTTAAATAGTTTAAATTTCATGAATGCATGCTATTTTCATTGATCATTTTCATGTATCACTTGATATGTAGACCAGTATCTCTCCAAACCACTGACTCCTAAAACTACAGTTCGTTTGCATGTATGCTTTAAGAAAATTAGACGTTTCTTTCTCTTAGAGAGAAAATTATAGCTTATAACAGAGTCGCATGCAGTGATTTCCTTGGATCAAACGATCTAGTTGAGAAAAATCATGAAGCAACAGACAAGAAGCTGCATGCATTACTCTAAATCACGTACAACAAGAATAAGTCATGTGCAAACTCAATGGAGAAGTATTCATTAAAAAGTCCAACTGTTTGCATCCATCTCTAGAAACAGCGCATAACTCCACCTGTAAACTACAGAGAAACTATTCCAACACAAAACAACCTTATATTGTAGAATATGTGAAGCCGTACCTCTCTGATGATGGAGTCCTTGTTGGCCCAGTTAGGACGCCTTTCAATTTCCCAAACACCCCTTCTGAGTTTGCACACAGAGCTGGTGTGTGGTGAAATGAATCAGCGTCCGGACAGCTGGATGTCGGAGCGGCTGTCTGTGCTGATGTTCCTCTGACTGACTGACGGAGTGAGGGAGATGCAGAAAAGAGGAAGCGAGAGGGAGGGATGTAAAGGAGGAGGGGCGATCGAGATGCTATTTGTGCCTGATGCTGGTGGTTTGAGGAGAAATCAAGAGGGGCTTTGGAAGAGGGACA
This sequence comes from Sinocyclocheilus grahami, assembly GCF_001515645.1. Classification (NCBI taxonomy): domain Eukaryota; kingdom Metazoa; phylum Chordata; class Actinopteri; order Cypriniformes; family Cyprinidae; genus Sinocyclocheilus; species Sinocyclocheilus grahami. The sequence goes on along the minus strand of NW_015511543.1, from coordinate 9,142 downwards.
GATGGATGGTATCAATAAATATTTATATAAAATATATATGTCCTATGAAATTATATATATATTTAAAATGACATATTCAATTAACAATTACACTTTAAGATTTATATATATATATATATATATATATATATACGTCTATATTAATTGTAGTTCACACACACTGGTTTTATAATACTATACACAAGATACATCATTTTAGTTAATTATTATCATTAGTTATTATAAACAAGTTTTGATTAATACAACAGAATTATTTAATAAAAAGTGATCAACAGTTTCTTAAGTTGTGGACATTATATTTTTCGGCATGTCATGAGCAGGGCTGTGTATTTGGGAATAGATGTGTCAAAAACAGGACAGATAATGAATAAGTATGCGTGACCTGCTGAAATACATCAGCGAATTATTTAATGTACGTTTCAACCCTTTCATTTGTGACAATAGTGCCAAAATATGTGTTAGAACTAGGCTTATATAATTAATAATAATCCACCTTTTCTATCATATATATATATATATA
>NW_015511543.1:0-1091 GCF_001515645.1 Sinocyclocheilus grahami | reverse complement strand
ATTTTCAGCAAATGTTTATTTTTGGGTGAACTCTTCCTTTAATTTAGTTAGATTGTGAACGTTTTATTGGTGCACAATAAAATAGAAAAATAAAATCCTCTTATTTTTCAGCCTCTCCAAGCACCTGTTATACAAAGCAAATAAATAAATAAACACACTCACTTGCACTTTGAACAGTAAAACTTTCTCTGAGAAAGATTTTGCCGTTTAGCAGAGTCTTTCTTATCCAAAGTGACTCCATTTTCCTTGTACAACAAAGTGTTATGCTCAAGGTTTCAGGGTCTAAACCCACAACGCTCGGGTTATTAGCCAAGATCTTTAACCACTAAGCTGCACTTCCCAAAAGTGCCTTGCGGTAGCACTTTTAGTCACATGCACAACAAAATAATTATGCTGTACTTCAGGCGCCTGCTAACCTGTTATTACTGCCCATGTTACCAAGGCAATGCGAGGAAGTGCGTGAATTCCCTTGTGTAGAGGTTGACCACTCTCCAGAAAATACATGTTGTGGATTTTTCTTTAGCATCATTACAATCACTTTACTGTTGTTTTATACAGCAGTGAAATGATTTGGATAATTCCTCCAGACCTTGTTGCCCTGAGCTCGTCATTCTTGCTATATTCAACAGCACTAGTCTTGGCTTGAGACTTTTCATCTACCCGGCTAATCCGTCTTATCTTAATAACACGCACCCTCTGTCTGGCACACTGCAGAAACAATCGACCCAAAAGTGCTCTTTTATCAGCCTGTTCAATATCAGGATACCTGTTCTACAGAAACCACCTCGGCTGATCTTATCGCTTTGACTCGACTGTTTATCAGGATTTTTCACTCTGACAAGTTCACATTTTCATGCTATATACTTTTATTCTGTTAAAATGCTTCGCCTTTAAATGAATCTTAAATATGTGAGCATGCATTCTAAGAAAATATATTTCCTTACATATTAACAATTAATATATTAAACCATTCAAAGTATACTGAAAATACAGGCTACAGAATAATGCTTTTTATATACTGAAAAAATGTGACAATATATTTACTTATATGTTGTATTATATTAATAATACAGTATGTATATATATATATA
>NW_015511542.1:7571-7812 GCF_001515645.1 Sinocyclocheilus grahami | reverse complement strand
ACCATGTTCATTCACTCCCCACACTCATTTTCTACGGGGGTTCAGGTCAGGGAACTGGAATGGTCATGGCAGAACATTGTTTTACTTCAATAAAAGGTTAGGTTTGTGTGAATTTTTTTAATAAAAGATCAAAAGGATTAATGATGCCGATTTATTTTCACAGGCTTCTTTGTTCATACAAAATTAAATGATACTTTAAATAAGAAAATAAAACTGGCAGAAGGTAGCAGTAAATGTTTTT
>NW_015511542.1:2057-3139 GCF_001515645.1 Sinocyclocheilus grahami | reverse complement strand
AATAGGGCCTGAAACTCAAACTTTTTTTTCTCATGCTAAAGTTTCCTAAAATGATAACCACCATGCTAAAGTTTCCTAAAATGATAACCACCAACCTTGGGAGATAATTATTAGATTGAGTATTATTTCCTCCAGACCATATGAAATTTAACAATTTGAATGACTATTAAATTCCTTCTGTATATCCATAAAACAGATGTAAGGCCTCTGAACGATAGAACGATTGAATCTCCGCATTCCACCGGAAAAACTAAGGACTCTCCTCCCCAGCTATCTACGGTCGTAAAGAAGATCAATGATCAACAGGGCACCTAATTGTCTGGACCTGCTTCCGGTCAAGGCCTGGTCCTTATCCCTTAGTGGGGATCTGAACTGCTTAAACCCTAACTCAAACTAGGATACAAACTATCTTTGTTTTACGGGCTTTCAGGGACCAGATGTGCAGTGTAACGTTGACCGGTTTCAGCATAAATAAACTAGCTAATAAACAACAGAACAAGGTATCTGGAAATGTTCCAGCGACAGACTCGCCCGGACCCCATGACCGTTTAACGCATAAATTGCTAAATCCGATAAACAGAACGCGACAGATTAAGAGCTCCCTGTCCAAGAGAAGAATGGCAGATATACACTCGTGACATGGGCATGACCTCAGGACACCTCCCCTTTTCCCCCTGCATTCCAAAAAAGGGACGCATCCTTTTACTACTTTCAGAAAAGAGCACGTTTCTCCTGTCACAGACAAAGTGACATGAAACTTACAACAGACAATTTCAACAGATAATCACTTATGCGCATAACAGGGCAACCATATTCACAAATAATATGTTGTATGTCTTATATATGCTTGAACGTGTTTCATGTAATCGGTGCAACTTTAATCAGTGTTTTATTACCCCTTTTTAGGAAATAAGGTTATTAAAATGTGTGTAATATGTGAAGTTTAATCTTGAACGAATGGGCACGACAAATTCAGAATGTTGAAATGAAGTAAACTCTAATAGTATGTACAATACTTGCATTTATAGAAGATTTACAGACTTTATAGAAGTATTAACACAACTTTTATAGATGTCCTCATG
>NW_015511542.1:0-853 GCF_001515645.1 Sinocyclocheilus grahami | reverse complement strand
TGCAGGCCTGTTTATCCGCAGGGTTGACCCACTCCACTCTAGAGGGCTTCGTGGCGGCCATTACGGCCTACCATGCCCCTCTTGGTGGCCATTCAGTGGGAAGACACCCTCTTCTTACACATTTCCTCTGCGGTGCGCTGAGGCCGAGGCCTCTGGCCAGAGAAGCTTAGGCTAAGTGGTGGATCAGGATGCTATTCCATAGCCTCGAGTCCTCTGATTTCCCCTCTCCTTTGGGGGGTCAAGATTCACTCCTCCAGAAGTTGGCCTTCGGGATGGCGAGCCCCGCCTACTTTAGCCACTCCGGGCTCTTTTGTTCTCTCGCCCTAGCTGTGCAGTCTTCCACACTAGGCAGAGATTTGGAAGTCTGGCGACGTGGGCATTCTCGTTCCCCTAGTGTTCTCGATGCAGCTCGATTTCCTGAAGAGGTTGTGTTACCCAACTGTTGGGTTAGTGGCTGGCTCAATCTCACTGACCGCTGAAACAATACACCCCTCCCCCCTCCAACCCAGTGCTGGCTTACTTCAACCCAGCTTTTGGGTTACAGTCGGAGCAAAAACTATAGAAATACAAAGACAGTTCACTCCTATACTTATGAATGGGAGGAACTGCAACTTCTAAATGAAAGAGGCAATCGCTGATTGGTAAAATCATTGCGTCACTGCAGCGGCCAGTAGAAGCTCCAGTTCCCATAGAAGCCTGAGGCTAGACCAGCCAATGCGCATGCGCAGTCATAAACGCGTTTTGACTGCACATGCGCATTGGCTGGTCTAACCTGAAAAATAAGCTTTTTATAATGCCATTTGAGCCTAACATTCACGGGGCAGTTCATTTCAGATTTTGTTATGAATTTGAA
>NW_015511541.1:8006-10045 GCF_001515645.1 Sinocyclocheilus grahami | reverse complement strand
GGACCACAAAACCAGTCATAAGTAGCACAGGTATTTTTGTAGCAAACCAACAATACATTGTATGAGTCAAAATGATCGATTTTTCTTTTATGCCAAACATCATTAGGATATTAAGTAAAGATTATGTTCTATGACGATATTTTGTAAATTTCCTACTGTAAATATATAAACACTTTTTTTGTTGTTGTTATATTCATTGCTAAGAACGTCATTTGGACAACTTTAAATGCGATTTTCTAAGTATTTTGATTTTGATTTGTATTATTTTAATTTTTTTGCACCCTCAGATTCCAGATATTCATATAGTTGTATCTCAGCCAAATATTGTCCGATCCTAACAAACCATACTTCAATAGAAATCAGAATCAGGATGAGCTTTATTGCCAGGTGTGTTTACACATACGAGGAATTTGTTTTAGTGACAGAAGCTCCACAGTGCAACAGAATGACAGTGACAAGACAGGACATAGATAATAAAACAAGAATAATATACAAAATAGACAATGTGCAAAATAGCAAAAACACAATATACAAAATAAACAATTTAGTATGTACAGGTATGTTAGGTGCAAATTTGAAATGTAAATAAGTATGTGTGTTAAATAAATAAATGTATAGTAGTGTTGTGGGTTCCACGTTTATTGTCAAGTGTTCATGAGGTGGATTGCCTGAGGGAAGAAATTGTTCCTGTGTCTGGTCGTTCTGGTGCGCAGTACTCTGTAGCTTCGACCAGGCCGCAAAGAGAGCTTATTCAGCTTTCAGATGATCTATAAATCTCAATTATTATTTTTTTTAAATGGATCCTTACTACTGGTTTTGTGGTCCATGGTCACATATGTTCATTAAGTTTAGTACTGTTTATTGTAAATGCTAGTTTTAATGATAATCTTTTTATTACATAAACATTAACAGTATACATGCATTTCCGTTCTTAATAATAATAATAATATAAAAATAATTAAATAATAAAATCGGGTGTAAAAGATCAAATACACTTTGAAGCTCTCTGTCAGGGACGACGTGAGGTGGCAATTACGTCACGACGTTAAATATCCACTGAATCGTTTTACGAACCGCGTGTTTGAAGCGAACTGTTCGAAAGAACCGATTCCTGGAAGTGTGTCGGACTTCCCATCAATACGAAGTGGCGTAAAGTGAACCCGAGCATCTCCGAACTCACCCGAGGTTTACCGAGCCGTCCGTCCAGCCGGACTGCTGGAAGCAGCCGCAACAACGCCATGTTGAACGAATCTCCCATCTTTATGAGAAATTCATATAATGCGACTCGCTAATGTGATGTTACTACGCAAAGCGGAGCAAACAAACCGGGAGACGGCCATCTGAGGAGGCGGAGAAGAACAATTCGACCGGGGAGATCCAGGGTGGCTGGAGGGGGATACAAACCCCCTACCGTCCCCATGCATAGAGCAGCTACAACCCCCGACTTCAAAGATAAAATGACATTTTGGTACTAACAGCCAGATCTGAATGAAATCCATGGCATAAGGATATAACGTTACACACGTTCCGGCCTTCGTAGAGAGAAGAAACGGCCAGATATTGTTGGAACGTGCGATCGATTTCAGCTGCGTATTGTTTGTTTTGGTTGAAATTTCTGCAATGAGTTTGCCACCGAAACCGGTCGCTGTCGCTGTTAGTGGACACGTAACCGGACCGGCACCGCCAACGCAACTCCGCGCAGCGCTGACCTCCGTGTCGTTACCACCGGGAGCCCAGAGCGCTCCTCCGCCGTCAGCCGTGCCGCCTACCCAGTATCCTTCACTAATAACAAAGCCCCTTGTGTCCCACAGCACACATCAATGGGGAAACGAATATGGATTGCGCTTTGTGATCACATCACCTGACTTGTTTACCTGATTATGATGATGAAATTACTAATATAAGATGGCATTACTTCGTATTAATATAACAACCGTTACCAGGGTGGTCAGGGGTGTGCATCGATTACATCGAAGAGATTCTTTGGTGTCTGCTGTTGTTTGCTGGTCCTCTTGCTTTGTTAATTGAATTTGACAATC
>NW_015511541.1:7297-7920 GCF_001515645.1 Sinocyclocheilus grahami | reverse complement strand
TGTTGTTTGCTGGTCCTCTTGCTTTGTTAATTGAATTTGACAATCCCAGTTTTGTGCACAGGGTCTGTTCAGATCACTCACAATCTGTGCATGTTTGTTTTAGTTACCTGCTGCATTTTGTAGGTTTATGATCAAAGGCTTTTTCTAAGGAACTTGTGAGATATGGCCTTTGAGAGACCCCTGAATGGCATTTGTACAGTTGCTAGGGTGTTGTTTCTGGTTGCTAGGGCAGGAATAGGAAGTTGCTATGGTGTTATGAATGGCTACATGTTGGCTTGAGCCAAATACGCTCAACTGCAAGTTTATAAAATGTTATTTTCTGGAGATATGATCCATTTGCAGTGTGAGTTTATGGGATTTTTCATCTGTTTATCCATCCGACAGGCAAACCGCTACACCTGTGGTTATGTTAGAGCACCTGTGTGAACTCAAGGGACATTGACTTCATATGTGCGTGCTACTATCACTTTGGGACGCGCTGGTTAAAATGATCTGCAAAAAAATGGCTCAGAAAAGAGATTAGTTTAGAGAAAGTCTAGTGTTATTTGTTTTCACATGCTGATCTTATTATCTAGCCTAAGACATTCATACATTGAGTGTGGCTTGATTACACTATTTTTTTT
>NW_015511541.1:2053-3132 GCF_001515645.1 Sinocyclocheilus grahami | reverse complement strand
GAACTTCTAATTTTTCATTGATTACATTGGCATATCATGCCATGTGTATCACCTGGTGATCTCAGCTTTGTTGAGATCTTCCCAATCAGTTTCAGACTGTAGTTCTCTATGACAAAGGTTTTATATCTCCCACAAAGAGTCATTATTGCTTTGTAATTGGAAATCGTATTATATCAGCTCAGGCTGTTCAGCGGTGATCGACACCGACCACAAACCACATGTGGCCATAAAAATGAACCATTGTGTGCACACATGGTTACACTTATGTTGGATGGCAATGATTACATCACTTGATGCATATCACTGTCTTCCAGTTGTAGAGATTTCATGATTGCATAAATCGCAATTACAACCCCTTCCTGTGCAAAGGAGTCACTGTATTGCTTCATCTAACAAAGAAAATCGACCTAGCGGATGGGATTCCTACTCGTGGGACGTGCCTTTGGTGATGATGCTGCGTCGAGAGCTTGTGTGTAAGACAGAGGGGGGATGGGGTGTTGGAGGGAGTGGTTGCCAGAGCGACGGGTAACATATGCGACTGGCGCTGCACCCCTCAGACAATGGCAGCGCTGCTTAGCATTCAGAGTGTGAGACTTCCCACCGCCTGCCAACAATCGCCTAGGTCACAGAAAGTCTCTCTCTCACACACACACCGCCTGCCGCAACCCCAAACCTCTCAACGCAGCCCCTTTCTTAGTACCAGCACATCTTGTCACCTGCTTTTCCCCTTTTCATCTCCCTCGCACACAATCAGCCCTGAATGCCTATCAGGTAAATGCTAAACAAGGAGGGATAAGGAACTCTCGTTCTTGAAAGTGAAGTAGGTAATTTTCATTTATCTGAACTCAGTTTGATGCTTAGAGATACCTACAAGTAAGCTGTTTGTAGTGAGCTTTGGCTGGCTCTGTGATGCTTGAAAAACATTACTTTGAGCAATTTGATGTTAGCTTCTGGCTCAGCCAATGGCATGAGTTTGGGGGCGGGACTACTAGGAAACCTGTTTGAACACATTTTTTGCATTTCCACTTGATGCCGAAATTAAAGGGGTCATATGATGCTTTTTTAAAGATCATTATTTT
>NW_015511541.1:0-328 GCF_001515645.1 Sinocyclocheilus grahami | reverse complement strand
TTCAAAAGAACAGCATTTATTTGAAATAAATCTTTTGTAACATTAAAAAAGTCTTTACTTTTACTTTTGAAACCAATTTAATGCATCCTTGCTGAATAAAATATTCATTTATTTAAAAAAAATTACTTTCTTACTGTGGATCAAGTTATTATTTTAGTGAAAGATTATGAAGATAAACTTTTCATCAGTCATTCGCAGTAAAGGCCCATTCACACCAAGAATGATACTTAAAGCATTAACAACTGTTCAAATTCTTTGATAATAGTGGAGTCAAAGCAAGTCTTGTCACTCGGCGGCCATCTTTGAAACGCCTCTTGGGCATGCAAGT
>NW_015511540.1:8588-10046 GCF_001515645.1 Sinocyclocheilus grahami | reverse complement strand
TTATTCTTGCTCTTGACTACAAAACACAAACTCACATTGACCAGATTTGTCAGATGAGGAACATGGGTGTCAGGCTCCTCCTCTGCAGGTCACATGAAAATATATCTAATGAGAAGTTGTTTGCAGAACCAAAAGTGGAAGAAAATCTGAACAAACCTGAGCAGCTCGACTCCTGGTTCGTCTGTATTTCTTGCAACAGCTTGTTTTAACATAAATGTGTTGATTTATAGATATTGTTGTTCATTACACACATATATTGAGACTGTTTTGAAATGTCCATCTTTGTTCTCCAGGAGGGATTTTCATGGGGTTCTTGTCATCGGTCTGCATTCAGATTGAAAATGGCGACAGGGCCTGAAACACTTCCTGGTATGAGACTGTTTACTCTGTTAAAGCAAAAGGACAAAAGTACATTTGTTTGTATTGTCTTAGTGTTAATATTTCATTTAGTTTTTAGTTTGGGATAATGTTCTTCATTTGTTTCCTCTAAATGTCATTTGACCTGAAAATTGTTTAAAGTTTTTAAGTGATGTTTGAGTTCTGTTGTCTTTCTCATGTGTGATAGCAAAGGATATTTCATTTTAAATGTGTGGAAATATAATACACTTGACTTGACCTTATTTTACAATCATACTCCATATTTTCTGTCTATTTCAGAGATGCTAGTGATCAGCAGCTCCAGTCCAGATTATGCAGTGATCCGGATTCTTCTGATGGGCAGAAACTCTTCTGGGAAAAGCTCATCTGGAAACACAATACTGGGAGAAAGAAAGTTTAAAGTCCAAAAACATAAGAAGAAAAATGAGTCGGAAGTGTGTGAGGGTCAAACTCAAATCGGTGGGAAGCAGGTTGCTGTGATTGATTGTCCAGATCTACTAGATCCAGGTCTGAATAAAGAGCAGCTGGAGAAGATGAAAGAGCAGCTTGTCTCTGGATGTTCAGCAGGTCTCAGTTCAGTACTGCTCACTGTTCCTCTGGAGGAACCTGTGCAAAATGAAGAAGAGATCCTGGAATTTATTAAGTGTTTATTTGGTGCTGAAGTTCAGAAATACATCATGATTCTGTTCACACATGAAGATGAACTGGATGATCTGGATCAGACCATTGAGGAACATCTACAAAATCATGCAGATCTTCAGCGACTGGTGACTGAATGTGGAGGAAACTTCCACTGTTTCAATAACAAATGTAAAGTGAAAAGTCAATTTGAAGAACTACTGCAGAAGATTGAAGGAATGATGATGGAGCACGGAGGGAAATTTATGATGGAACAAAGGAGAAGAAGTGAAAGCAAGGACACTCCTGATATCAACTGTAAGATGATTGTTTTTTGTAAATTGATCAATAATACATGCAATGTGTTCATTAAGTGTAAGACATATTTATTCAGCTCAAATTAATTAAGAGTATCTGAAAATGTGACCTGTGCTGGCAAAATGAGTCACAATGAGCACATTT
>NW_015511540.1:4129-4805 GCF_001515645.1 Sinocyclocheilus grahami | reverse complement strand
TCCTAAAATAGATAACACGCTCTTTCACAGTCTGCAAGGAAGGAGTAATCAAATTGAACGTGAGGAGCTTGTGGTCACTTATACAAACATCAGGACATTCAAGTTGTTCAAGGTTTACTCCTGCAATCCAGATCTAATGTGTGACTGTGTTTATGCGTTGGAAAGTTAACATGCTCAGTGAGATTAAAACATTCTAGAATGTCCATAAAGCTCACCGTATTAGCGCAATCCACATTATCAACATGAACGTTTAAATCACCAGTTAAAAGAACAACTGGAAAGATTGCACTGGCAAGCGTCAGAAACTCAGTCAATTCTGAGAAAAACACAGAGTTAGGTTTGGGAGGACGATAAATATTTAACACCAAAACTGGTGAGAGACCATTCAGTTTAAATGTCAAGCATTCAAATGATGAAAACCAAGGCAATGAAACTTCAGTTAAAGCAACATCAGATCGATAAATGACAGCAAGACCACCACCTCTACCAGTGGAACGTAGCCGATCTATATAAGTGTAGCCAGGCAGAGCACACATATTTAGATTATGATAGTCATTTGTCTGATGCCACGTTTCACAGAGGCAGAAAAAGTCCAGTTCTTTGTCCACAACAATGTCACCGATTGAAGCCACTTTGTTGTTTATAGAGCGAGCGTTCAGATGTGCAAACCTGATTG
>NW_015511540.1:1989-2462 GCF_001515645.1 Sinocyclocheilus grahami | reverse complement strand
ATCAGTTAATATGCTATAAGAAACACCAAAGCCAATGCACTGACATTAATAAAATGCCGATTTATTTACTAAAATGTACTAAAAAGGGTCTACCACTCCATTGCTGTGGAATTTGTGGTTGTTGGCATATAGTTATAGTGCATGTACTGGCTTTTATTATGTGTCCTATCTTTTATATCCACCTTAGTTTAATCTAAAAAAATGGACATGACCAAGTAGGTCTGTGCCATCTCCACCATATGAAATTGCAAAAATAAAATGTTTTCAAGCTGTTTATTTACTACATCCTGTAAGTAATGATATCCCTATACATGTTTAAGCAATAAATTATGATTAGATTATGATTAGGTACATTTAATTATATTCATAGGAGACAGCTTTAGGCATTACCTAACCATTACCCTTTTTTTATTTTGTATTGTCAGCTGAAAAATCATTTGCTGATGCTGCCATTCATTTTGAAAATTATATAA
>NW_015511540.1:0-806 GCF_001515645.1 Sinocyclocheilus grahami | reverse complement strand
ACTGCTGGATTATATAGAGAACATGAAGACTGAACCGTATTCACTTCAGATGTATGTGAAAGCTCAGGAGAACAGAGTCAGACGGGAAACTGAAGAAAAATATAAAAAAGAACTGAAGAGAATGGAGAATAAAATCAAAGAGTTTCAATTACAGGGTGAGTGTGTAATATTCATACACAAACTAATGTGTTCTTGCTGTTTATGATTTTCATAATGAAGTATTTTAACAAATTATAAGAACAAATTATTTTTACTTTGTTACTGTATACCTAAGTAAATGTTTCATGTGTCTGTTTTTTGGGGGAAAATTTTAGCTTTGCCTCGCTACTTCCAAAGCAAATTTCATACTTTTTACTCCACTACGTTTCATAAAAACATATTATTCCTTCTTATTTTGAACTGAAGAAATCGCAACCTAAATCGAGATGCAATAGTACTGTCCAATTTGTGAATATCGTATGACAGGGATGATGTAAAAACGCAGAAGACTTCATCTCCACTGGTTTCCTGAAGATGTTCATATTTATATAACTGGGTTTTCAGTTTGAGAAATAATAAGGCCTGTGGTAAACGTAACTTGATGATGCTTGACTGTTTAGCTGTAAAAATGTACAATGTAAATTTTGAAAATGTTATGTTGACGTTTCAGATAAATATCTAGATCACACATTTTGGGCTGTGAGTGTGTGCAGTTTACATTGTAGAAAAAAAGGTCAAAGCATCGTCAAGTTATGTTTACCACAGACACATTACTCATAAATTGAAAAACCCCATTTTAAGAACTTCTAGGTTTTGGCGTCACATCC
>NW_015511539.1:8413-10046 GCF_001515645.1 Sinocyclocheilus grahami | reverse complement strand
CCTTCAGGGAACGAGGGTTACACAAGTAACCTAGACGTTTGTGTGTGTGTTTGGACACTTCAGTCTCAAACATTATTTTAGGGAAAGTGGTAATTAGGGCCAGGTGCTACAGGTCATTAAGAAAGCATGAAGAACCACATCAGCTTGAGGTAAATACATTCAAGATTTAGCTAATGATTGTTTATAATGCATTACTTGTCTCAAAATCAATTATCAAACGTAGCGATAAAGTCTAGCAGTAACAGCACCATCTGCAGTTAGGATTAAGTTAACATAGCATGTGATACTGCATATAGTAATGCATACATAAGTGTGTGTGCATGTATGAATATATATATATATACACACACACACATTATACATATATGAGTATAATATATGATACATGTAATAAACAATAACTTAAACAATAGCGGTCCCAAACATACAATAAACAAACTTCGGTAAACACTAAAAGTGTTAAATATGTTAAATATATATACACATTTAAAGTGCATAATGTGCAAATCAGATACAATCCATCATACAATCCATATACATAAATGTTTTGTCAGGGCATAACTCCAGAACCAGTGGATGAGCTTGTGGTGCGCAAGCCAAAAGCCTCTGGTAGGAGCAGTGTGCAGTCAACTCTGTACAAAGCATATGGAGGTACTCTCCAAATACTACTAAAACACATTTTCGAAATAGTTAACAATTAACACAGTGAGACAAACATTTTGTTTTAGGACCTTTGCCTGATAATGATGTGATTGCTGGAGCAGCATCCCTCATTTCCCTTCGACCTCAACCACTAATCGCAAAGATTGTTGATGGGATGTCTGCTGTAACCATGGTTTCATCAAAATTTGGAGAGGTCCCAAAAGGTTCACTGCTTTCTTACCAGTGTCCCGCTGTGCTGCCAACGGATGTGCTTACCCATCCAAATGCACCATTACCTGTCCCACAATACACACTTCCACAATATAATTTTGTCCCTGGCAGCTGGGCTGAACTCATGCATATGCAGAGCCTGGAGGTGACACCTGAAATGTCAGGGATCATTGAGGAGGGAACACGGGATCAATCCAAAAGCCCACTCTGGTTTAGCATGCGTCGCCTCCGGCTTACAGCAAGCAAGTTCTACGAAGCAGCTCGTGTGAGGTCAGAATCCACTGCAAAAACACTTGCTGGCCGGATCATTAAAGGTGCCCCCCAGACCAAAGCAATGCGTAGAGGAGTGGAACTTGAGCCAGAGGTTCTTCGCTGCTATGCTGAGACCTTCAATGTCAATGTACTTCCATGCGGTCTCATCATCCACCCCGAAGCTCCACACCTTGGTGCTAGTCCAGATGGCAAGGTGGTAGACCCAAATGAAGACCCTCCCTATGGCCTGGTAGAAGTTAAGTGCCCTGATGTGAAAGACATTGGAGAGGCATCACACATTGAATTTGTTGGGGGCCAAGCAAAACTAAGAAAAACACACACCTACCATTGGCAAGTCCAAGGTCAGCTGATGGTTACTGGCTTAGCTTGGTGTGATCTGGTGACAAATACAAGGGGTGACTTCAATGTAGATAGGGTGTGTAGAGACGATGAGCTTATCAAAGAGATCAAGGCTAAAGTTGATGAATTCTACTTTGGCACATACATT
>NW_015511539.1:3802-7247 GCF_001515645.1 Sinocyclocheilus grahami | reverse complement strand
GTTGCTGGTTGGGTAGAGGGAGGTGGAGGTGGAGGTGGTGGCCAATGTTACTGGCTGGTGAGCAGGAGGTGGTGGTGGCCGATGTTACTGGCTGCTGAGCAGGAGGTGGTGGTGGCCGATGTTACTGGCTGGTGAGCAGGAGGATGATAATGTTACTGACAGGTAAAATAGGTGAGAATGATGGCACTGGGTTACAAGGAGAAGAGGATGTTACTAGCTGGTGTTATGATGTCAAAGTAATGAGAAGAGGAGACACAGGGCACCTGATTTGGCTGTACTGAGTGAAAAATAGCAGGCTGCTATTTTATCCAATATTTTATCTCACCTTCAAGATCTAAAGGACCCTGGTAATTTGCCATCATGCAACAGCAGGACCACATCTGATTGATGGTGCCTGCTAAAGTGAGGGGAACAGGGGAATCCCAAATGTGGTACTTTTACTCGTCTAATTACACGTTCAACAAGGATGCGGAGTCTGGCAATGGCCTGGGTTCTCTCAGTTTCCTCTCTGCTAAACTGGTCACTGTGCTTGAAAGGGGGGATGATTAATTTTGCCCTAATATCCTCCAACAACTTTCCAATGAGGAAGCCCTTATCTGCCATAACCTCATCACCTGGCTCCAGTAAGTCCAAGATTCCTGACAGCCTTGTCAACTCCTTGTCAGAGATAGAGCCAGTGAATAACCTTGATGCAAATGTGATTGCACCACAGGGTGCCACTCCAATTAAGGCTTTGAAGGTGGTATGGCTCTTGTAAGTTGAGAATGTTTCAGAGTGGAGGGTAATTGCCTCTGGGCACTCACATCTGAACTCTGTGCAGTCAATAATGACCCTCACATTTGGGCAGTACTGCTGAAATTTCACAGGCATTGTCCGTCTCACCTGCTCCCGGGTCATCCAGATTTGAACTGATCCCAACACAAGGTATAAGTAGTTTGACCATGTTATTATAATGCGACTCACTGTAGAAGTGCTCACTTGAAATATCTCGGCCAAAACTCTCTCTCAAAGACCGACAGCGACTCGCAAGCAAAACATGAAAAACTCATCAATGAGCTGCATCTTGCGCTGGGGGCTTGGCTTCACAACCTCTTTCTCCACAGTTGAAATTCCAATCCTCTTGGCTTTGGACCAGTACACAATCTTGGATGCAGAGGGCTCAATAGATCTCCAGAACACAAAAAAGATGTTTTTGTTTGAGAACCTTGTGAAATACCTGAAGTCTTCATCAGACACACACCATCTATCCAGCAAAGCTCGAGAGATGGTAAGGCTTGACACCAGTTCCTCCAGCTCCTTTATTTTTCCCAATGCCTCATCAAGAGCACCTAATTAAAAAGAAACAAAATAAAACTTTTTTTTAATATTATGTTAAACATGACAATTCATTATTAGAGTACATTTCTGATGAACAACAACTCAATTTGGTAAATAACTATTACAGGTTTATGCAATTATATAATAGTTATAACATCACTGTAAATTCTGAGATCTGTTTAATTACTGACATTCTTACAAATATCTTTCTTTGTGAACAAACTGAGGATGAGTAAATGGTAAGTAAATGAAGACTTCATTTTAATTTTGGTGTGATCTGTCCCTTTAATCAAAAACACATGATTCAGGTAGTTAGCTCATAAGAGACTATAAGTCAAGAAATGGGTGTGTCAGACAGGGAAAACATACAACATGTGCAGTGCTGGGGGCTCCAGCAACATGGTTGAGAACCACTGAGCTAATCCACAGAGAGCAGTATAAACGGGCTGACATGGGTAAAAATTAACAGTTATAACTGGGTTTAAATCGTGTTATTGGCTCGCACTCTGCAGCAGACCGTGCAAATAATTATAAAACACATTCACCTTACTAACATGATCCATTGTTAGCATAACTGCTCGTAATTTTATATATCTAGCATTGTATATATTAGAAAATTATATAATTTCTATTTAATTAGCAATTACCTACTGTTCTTCTGTCTATCTTTGTCGACTCTGGGCTATTTGTAGTTATTGTATTAGCTAACAACATGCTATAGCTACTCACCCGGAGGAGGGCGGCTGTTGTAATCGTGCTCCTGCACCAGCAACACCGCATCAACACTCTCCATTTCAACATTTGCTTCCTCCTGCTCACCACAGACACCTCTTTTTGCCGTCCGTGTCTGGCGTGATTTAAAGTCTCCCCAGTTGTTCCACGAATGCCTGGAAGGCACAGCCTGCGGTGCAAGATATTTACGCCCGGATTGTGGATGGACGCGGACTTCATCCTCCGTGAAGTGCATAGCACACACAAAAGTGCTGCCCTTCCTCAATGTAAATGCCGCCCCCTCATCTCTTCGTATAGCCCAAATCCAACGCTTTTTCATATTTTCTTCATTGGGAAAGCTATGAAACGATAAGTACGGTTGTTTCTTCTTTGAGTTGAAACACAAAGGTACGCTACAAGATTGACTACTTTTAGTCTCCGCCATTGTTCTGGAAGCGCTTTTACCGGAAAAGAGTTTTCCCTACTTCCGACTTGCTGACGTCACGTTGTGAAATGGGCCTATTGCATTTATTGACAAAATTCAAATTGGCCAACACCCAAAATGGCTGGTTTTTCCATGTCCTTCGGTGCTTGGCCCCTAATTATTTTGTTAAAGGGATACTCCACCCCAAAATGAAACTTTTGTCATTAATCACTTACCTCCATGTCGTTCCAAACCCGTAAAAGCTTCGTTCGTCTTCGGAACACTATTTAAGATATTTTGGATGAAAACTGGGAGGCTTGTGACTGTCCCAATGACTGCCAAGTAAATTACACTGTCAAGGTCCAGAAAAGTATGAAAAGCATCGTCAGAATAGTCCATCTGCCATCAGTGGTTCAATCGTAACGTTATGAAGCGACGAGAATACTTTTTGTACGCGAAGAAAACAAAAAAAAACGACTTTATTCAACAATTCCTCTCCTCTGTGTCTCTCCACATCACCGTAGCGCCATTTTAGAGAATTTATTTATTAATTATAATAAATATTTTGACAAAGACATAGAAGATTCTCTGATTACAAGGACCTTATTTTGATCCCAGTACTGGTTCAGCAAACTTCAAAGAAAAAAAAAACTGTACCTATATTGTTCTGAGCCGGACTGACACCTGCACTGCGTTCCAAACGGCACGGTGATGCCTACCGAGGGCACCTCGATGGGAGAGAAAGAGCGTGACAATCACGATGTTCCAAACTGATGTTTATGTCTTCAAAACTGTGTTCCTAATGACCCTCACTTTTGAGCCATACACTTTCCAAGGCTGCTGTTGTGGAGAATACAGCCTTACAAGGGTTAGGGCGCACTAGTGATGATCTGCTCTGAATAGAACGCACCCCAGTGTCGATCCAGGAACCTTGACAAACAAGAACATGACACAACGTGATCAAACATTACAATCAGCAAAGCCTTCATGAAA
>NW_015511539.1:1923-3776 GCF_001515645.1 Sinocyclocheilus grahami | reverse complement strand
CTTCATTATATTGTGTCTAAAATGTTAAGGACAATGTAATCCAGCTATTAAAATCTTCTTGTTAAAGAGATTCAGGATATTTTAACTGTTTACTAATGAGTGGAACATTTCATTCAAAACTAGTTCAATGAAGAAGTGTATGCAGCGTCAGCGCCACGGGGGGGCCTGAGGGGGCCCGGCCCGGTCACTGTGCCCCCTCACCTCTGGTGCCGTCTCCGTAGTGGGCGCCCTGATTTTAATCGGTGAGGCAAGGTACTGCCCTGAGAAGGTCTCCCAGGCTGTTAAATACACAGATTAAAAGCTAAATGTTTTCATTTCGGTTCGTTCTTAGCAAAAAAAATTTAATTTTCCGTTCAGGTTATGCAGAGCGAAATAAGAACGGTGCTGCATTTAGAAAGAATTCTTATTAACTTTGCTATTATTCTTTGAATTTTGAGGGAGTAGTCTATTTTATGTTTCAGCTGTTTGATCGCGCGCACACTAAGCTACTGCATTCATTGGAAACAGCGCATCCGTTCACCGTGCCGTTCGGCGTGAGGCCCGGTGTGGTCCATTGTGGCATATTTTTGCTCATTATGATTTTTTTTGCTGTCGATACTGGAACGCGCGTGAACTACAAAGCCTATTTTACCTAATAAGGCTAATAGTTCTTCAGCTACATCTCGAATATGGACACATTTGGATTTGTGCCTGAGAGAGGTAGGCCCAACATTACCTTACGTTTCGTTATAAATTAATATGTTTTGGCATGTTTATTGCTAAGCATATATTATTATATACTGCAATTATATGTATCCATTAGAATGATATATTTTTAAATTCTTATTCTGTTCTGATACGGTTAAATTTAAAGGATTTGTTGTAAAGTGAGGGGAACTAAAATATCCTATAGTGTTCATAATGTTGGTACATTATAACATTATTAGACCTGCCATTATTATTTCTGAAAATGCATCTTATACGAGAAGTATCTTTTTTTTATTTTCCTCAAAAAAAAAAAAATTTTCGCATGCAAATACTGACGAGCTCGAGAGGCAGTATAAAATGTGGTGCACGCGACAATTACGACAATTACACTTCTGAGGATTATAATGCTCTGTCTAGCTTCCTTCGTTAATACTGTGGAAATTTGATTTCTCAGATCATGACCCCTTGACCATATCAGTTAAACAGGTTTTCTGTGGGTATTCTGAAGGTAAATTTAAGAACAATAGAGAAAATTTTAATGAATAATTTGAAGTAGGGATGCACCGATACCACTTTTTTCAGTACTCGCCCGATACCGATACTTTTATTTTTGGTACTTGCCGATACATAGTACCGATAGCAATATTTTTATTGCATTTGTATATTTTTTTAATATTGGGTACAGAAACCAAAAGAGTATGTATAATGTTAGTCGGTTGACTTTATTTATCAAATAGATACAATCAAACCAAAATTTCTTCAGACACCTTCAACATTTCTCACATTATCAGTTTATTCGCTATAGTTTAGAAAATGGTAATAAAATATGACAAGAACTCTTTACACAACTATCAATACTTAGTTGGGCAACCCTTAGCCTTGATGACAGCCTGTAGTCTCCTGGGCATGCGGTCACCCAGCTTCATGACAACCTTAACTTTAAATTTTTTCCCAGACTCGGTCTGAATAATTTTTGGTCCCAAATTTCTATCAATTTTACTGCTAGTCTACTGTATGAAGAATTTTTGGGTATGATTTGTCACAGTTTACTTTATAGTTCATTTATGTAAGTGAGTATAACAAAATAGTGTCCTGCACCCACTAGTAAAAAAAATCTAAATTGATATCTGGTCTCTGAATAATTTTTGGTTTGACTGTATATCTTT
>NW_015511539.1:658-882 GCF_001515645.1 Sinocyclocheilus grahami | reverse complement strand
ACTGTAAAAAAAACACAAAAAAAGCTCTTTATCAGTATTTTGCCTCGTTTTCCAATCCAAATGTCGGTAACACCTTAACTGTAAACATTAACGAGCACATTGTCTCACATTTCTAGCTATTTGAATGTATATTAACTAATAATCTGTTAAGCATTACATTACATGATCTGTGTCAGTATCCATTTCAATACTGAAGAAAGGAGTGGAAAACAACAACCCTACAT
>NW_015511539.1:0-533 GCF_001515645.1 Sinocyclocheilus grahami | reverse complement strand
ACGGCCAGTCTGACCTTCCGTAGTTGTGTTCATTCTTGCCCAGGTAAAATATCAGCAACTGCAAAAAGGCAAATGCAATGTTTCTTGAGATAAGAAGTCTTGTTTTGTAAGAAATTGATCAAAATAAAGCAAGTTTATGATTAAAACAAGAACCGGTATCTGCCAACATGCTAAGAAAAATCCACTTAAAACAAAGTCATTTCATACCCTATTTACAGATATTTGTTCTTGCTTGAAGCATAACTCATCTTTTTATTCTTCATGTTGCTATGATAAAGGTTAATTACCACATTTGTCCTCTTCATTGTGAATCAAAAAGAAGACTTTGGAGGACTCTTTATACTGTTTTGCTCTCACATCTCCCTGTTCCTGTGTAAGCAGTTTACTGTGATCCTCCAGCACAAAATCCCCTTTCCCTTTTGTAAATACTCCTCGTCCTAATGGATAGAAGAACAGAATAAGAGCCACCTGTTAATAAATAACAATTTGTCCCTCGATATCTCTTTGCCACCGTGAAATCTTCTCAGTCTCTC
>NW_015511538.1:0-10046 GCF_001515645.1 Sinocyclocheilus grahami | reverse complement strand
TAGGATCCTCAGATTCTTAAGTTTTACCAAAACTCCAGCCCGTGTACCCCATCTCCTGCGGCGTCTCTTCTTCCAGCACACACAGCCAGTTACATGACAGGCTTTCATTGGCGGCTGGAACGTGCATGGCTGTTCAGCGAATAATTTCATATTCAAATCCCAGCTACACATCTCCAAAGCAGCAGATCGAAGGCTCAACCATGTAAAGCAGTCATAAATCAACTGTGAGCAATTCAAGCAGTTTTATAAAAGATAAAAATAATACAAACAAACAAAGTACAGACATCCTAAAGGCAGAGCGATGGCAAGCCAACACACTATCTGGCGCCATCTTTTAATTAATTGATTTTACTAATGAACTAATTAGTAAAATTAGATAACAAATTTTTTTGCAATAAAACACTTCAGATAGTTGCGAGAGTCTAAAACGCAAATAAGAAGCATATTAAAAGTAATCCACAATGCATTTAGGTGAAAGTTTCTGTAGCATATCTCCTGCTACCGGTAGGGGCACTAATTTAGGGAACGGTCGTATGGGTTGTATTTGAGGATAGTGACAAACGATATATGGGTTGGAGGATTATTGTATTATTCTTAGTTTGTACAGGCAAGCAGATGAACCCAGAATATAAATGCAGCTTGCAAAGTTTCACATTAAGTGTTTTCTTATAGAAAAGTTTGAACCATTAGTGCATATTTCTGGCTCATCTGCTTGCATATAAAGTATGCATCATCAATAGGGTGTATACTGAATTTGATCTTTTACTGTCATGGTTTTAATACATTACAGTTTTTTTTCAACTGCTTACATTTTCAAAACTTTGCCTCTTTTTTTCAAAACCTCACACATAAATCCAAGAATTGCACACACAAAATGCAAAATGCCTCACATCTTTTGCAAAATGAAGCACTGCATTCAAAATATCACAAACATCTGTCTTGCATTTCAAACACCTTTGCCATAGGCTAATATTATATTTTTTGGATATATCATATGCACACGGTTATTCAAAACCTGAAGCTTTTCTTTCATGAGCTCCTATGTAGATTTCTGTGTGTTGTGTATTGCAAAAAATGTTTTATGAAATTGAAAACTGAGTCAAAGGCTGAGAATTAGCGTATGGTTTTGTAGATTTGGTGTGTGCTTCTGCTGTTTGAGTCTCAGCTTTCAGAAACTGTGACAAGTAAAGATTTTGTGTGTATGCAGTGGAAAAAAACTGTTAAGGCATTTCACAATAAAAGTTTTTGAATGTGCTGCTGATTTTAGTGATTTAAATATTGCGAAGGGTGCTTTATTTGAATTGCAAATGGCATTTTGTTCACATATCTATGAGCTCTACGTTACTGGCACAATAGCATTGTGAGTAGCTCTGGTGACATGGAAAAAATATAAACTGACTGCCCAGTCACACATTCGCTTTGTACTGTTACTCAACCTGTTTGGAGATAGTTGTACTCAGTCTATTTAGGCAATGAGTTGCCACAAAATCACATGATTTTGAGTTTTATAATGTTAAAAGTGTTTGTTAGTGTGTTTTGTGTAATGTAATAATTTAAAAAAGAGTAAATAAATATTGAGGTGACTTGAAAAATAAAACCAAATAGCTAAAAAAAACCTTGAGACATTTCTCAAAATATCTTTTTTATACTCCACTGAAGAGAGAAACTCATACAAGTTTGTAACAACATGAGGGTGAGTAAATGATGAGCAAAGTTAACTGAAAATATTGGGACCTACTGAACCTGTAGACCTAATACGATTTCTAATTTAGCTGTAATAAAAAGGTACATGTACCATGCCATCCAAATATTTAAAATCAGAAAATATTTTAAGTTCATCAACTTAAACAATGTAAGGTAGTCAGTTGGTTTTCAGAAGTCACACACCCTGGGTGTGTTGGACTAGTAAATGATCTCTCCTTGTTTGTCTCCTATGTCATGGTCTACCAAACCAGTTTTCAGCAGGTTTTAAGGATTCTTTCCATATTGTTCATTAAGGTGGGGTCAAGAAACAATGGCATTCAAATTAAAAGAAAAAATGTTTTGCTTTGAAATAGTTTGTATTGTGAAAAGTGCTACACAAATAAACCTGAATTGAACTGAATTTAAACAAAAGAGGATGGTGGCCAACAGATATGCAGTTTATCATGATTTTCATGCACGCAACCTCCGCTTAAGGGCAAATGCAAAGCTTTTAAATGTGAAATGTAAAAGAGAATGCAAACAATATTATGCAAACTCTATGTAAGTCAACAAAATGACTTCTGCCGATGATATTCATAATGTCCCTCAAACAGAGTTGAGAGGTTTTAAGTAACCATCTTCAAAATATAAACTTTACAGATGCAAATTATCCAAGTTTTTTTCTATTAGTACTAATTATTTATAATTATTTTCATTATGTCTATTAATTATTATTTACACTTAAATATAAAGAAAACCTTGAGGTGCACATGCAGATACACACAAGAATTTTGTGCAAAAAAGGAAAGGTTGATATTGCTTTAACTGACTTGCCATGTAATATTTAATAAATCAGGTTGTTCTTTAAGATAAATAGCAACACCTTTGTCATGGCATTGTAAGACATGAAGACAAGTCCTTTCTAATGAAGTCTTTTTTAATCCATAAAAAAGAAAAAAAAGGGTGTTTTGTCTTCTATTTACAATGTATGTATTATAATTATGCTTTAGACGTTTTTACAACCCGCAAAGAACTATGTAAGTATACTGAATTTACGGTGTACGTTTCTGTAATTATAATGTACCTATAAAGAACATACGTGTAGGTATAAGGGAATAATATGCGAAGTTTGGGGAATAAAGGGGTAACAACCTGTAAAATTACAAATCATTTATACTGTAAGTATTTTGAAACTAAGAGGTGCTTATTCTAATATTATCTTATGTTTGGGAATGATTTAGAAAGACGATATATATTGTTTATACATTAGGTCATACATACATACATTATATATCAGGTAATGTATCAATAAACATGGTGGACTGTTTTATTTAATTCAAATATTGTTTGCAATTTACTATAGGGCTACAGCTGGGTTAAATGAACCAAAAATGGGTTTTAAAATTAAAATCACACACAATATGACAACAGTAACAACACAGGCAACAGATAGCCTAATAAAAGGTTACAATTTATTACACCAGTTCAGAAAAAAAGCAAAGCGACTCCATACTTATACAGATTATACAGTTAAACCAAATTCTTTTGAAAAGCTTGTTTAAGAATAGATTTTGTTCAATTTGTTCATGTTTTTCACCCACTGACTTAATAACTAATTGATTAACTAGTAATGACTAGTTAAACTATTATGGCCAAACCATCACGCCAATAAACACAGTAATAAACACTGAAAGTCAAGATTACACTGTGTATTAGAGCGAACAGAATTTTACTGTCTTTGATTTACCGTTTTGATCCACGTCCTCAAGCACCATTTTGACTAAGTTCAGTTCAGTCGCTGCTCAATGTTGTGAGAACATACTCAGACAAAACCCTCCAGTTTTAAAAGAACACATTCCAGTCAGTTTCAAACATCTCTCTCCTCTTCGCTTCGATTAGTTTACTTGTATTTTCTACACATATTCCTGTCATGAGCGCCGCAAACACGGATAGACTTGTCTCATGCGCCATTCCAGCTGTTTCCAGTTCGCGCTCACCACATTCACTGCTGCAGTTTAAAAGGAACACACTCCAGACAGTTTCAAAGTTGTCCCTCGTCTGCGCTTCGATTAGTTTTCTCCTATTTTCTACACATGTTCCCGTCTTAAACACCGCAGTCATGGATTTTGTCGCACACAGAGCCGTTCACGTTTGAACTCACATGACTTGCTGCATGCTCTCATTCACGTCCTCCACATTCATAATCCAGCAACATCGGGTTACTTATTACTGATATCAACCCAAATTGTGTCAAATCAAGCCAGCTTCCTAACTCAACAGTCTCAACCGAGCGTTTGGATTGAAACAATTACCAGCGTGTTTTATTTGAGTAGGCTATAAAAAAGTACACAGTGTATGTTTTTGCTTAATCGCTTGCAAATATAAGAGGTCATACATACCCTGTAATATTAGAATAGCCTACCCCTTAGTTTCAAAATACTTACAGTAGAAATAATTTGTAATTTTACAGATTATTACTCCTTTATTCTTCAAACTTCGCATATTGTTACCTTATACCTACACGGAGGTACTGAATAGGTACACTGTAATTACAAAAAAGTTACGCTGTAAATTCTGTTTACTTACGCAGTACATTGCGGGTTGTAATCTAAAGCGTTACCTAATTATGTATTATAATTAAACAAAAAATTATTATTGTGACTTCAGAGTAAACAGGGCAAAGAAATTACTGTAATGTTGTATAGAATTACATGCTGCACTGTGGCCTGTGTAGGGTTAATGGAGCTATTTGCTAATTTGAATCATGTTTGGTTAATGTGAGAGGCATACAAAATGAGCAGGGCTGTGGATGCCCAGGACTGGAGTTGTGAGCAACCGCTGTAACTCCACCCCCATGCATTTCATTTCATAAAAGTTTGTCAGCAGCATTCATACACATACGTCTACGTGTGAGAGCTAGTCATTTCAGTGAGTAAGATTTTACTTAACTCTATACCCTTAAATATCTTATTTTATAATATAAAATATACTTATAAATTATATTAATAACTAAATATCAATGATGTCAACATCCATAATACTGAAAAGTCTTCTCATAGTTAAGACATGTATCTAATCAATATGTGATCTTAATAGACAGAACTTTAATTGTTAAAACTTTCTCTCTTTTTAATGATTGTAGAGTGCAGCATTTGATTTGTGAGCACGACACAACTGCTGGGAGCAGCTCTAGTCGAAGACAGTGCCTGGATATGAAACCTTCGGATGACATACATCTCTATCGCTGTAAGTTACTGGAACCTAAATAATTATTTATTCTTTATTGTAATGTGTAAATACTGTTGCAGGGTCTCATGTCCCCCATTACTTATTTTCTCAATCGATGTTACACAACTCAAAACAATTAAGGCAATCAGAATACATTGACATTAACTGAAAATGTAATTCTAAAAATAACTATTTAATAATGCAAGATTTAAAATAATAAAAAATAATAATCTTCCTTTTTAATAATCTGGATTTCAGGTTAAAGTTCCTGGATTCCTGACACACGGACCACTATCATCATGAGTTCTGGAGAGAATCTGTCTTTTATGTCTTGGAATTCAAATGGACTCAAAACTAAAATAAACAGAGTGAGGAGCAAAATAGAGAAACACCACGTTGTTTTCCTTCAAGACACACATTCAGCTGAGGTTTTAGAGAATCTGGAAGATTGGAAATCAATCTACACCACACAGACATCACCAAACAGAGGAGTGGCTATTTTGATAAGAAAATATATATTTGATGAATCATGTACAATCACAGTAGAAAGGGATAATAATGGCTGCTATATTGTAGTTAAGTGTACCCTAAAAGGACAACTATTCACACTTGTTAGTCTATACAATCCTCCAGCTAATACTAGACCGCTAATAAAACTCATTAATGTAATTGAGAAAAATGCAGATGGCATCTTACTGATTGGAGGAGATTTTAACACTACTCTGAATCCATATCTAGACAGAAATTCTGAAACAAAAAACAAATACCACTTATCTTTGAAACCAGTTGTGGAGGTATTTATGACATCATTCCATCTTGTAGATGTATGGAGAAGATTTCACCCAATTGAATGTGAGTTTACTTACAAATCAAGTAATGATCCTGTCAAAGCTGTCAAGTCAAGACTGGATTATCTTTTCGTTCCAGAGGAGTCAATGCAGTATATTAAAACCTGTGAGATTTCTGATGAAAAATGCTGTTCTGACCATCAGCCAGTTCTCTTTGAAATATGGATGAGCAAAGAAGAAAGCAAGAAACCAAAAATAAATATCACTGAAGAGGAGAACAAATTATTATCCTCTGATTACCCAGTTACTGATACATGGTTGAGCAGCAAACCTATATACCGGACAAAACGTGATTTGACAAAAAAAAAACACACACCTCCGATTAAGGAAAAAGAGATTGTAAATGCAATTGAGTCCTTGGCAGTGAACCAAAAACAAGTTGATCGTTCAGATAACATACCGCTCTCATTCTATGTGAATAACTTATATAATCTGATTCCAGTTTTGTGTGCTTTTTGTAACAATATACTTCATCAATCAGTGAACATCCCAGAGTCCTTTAATGAGGCTTTTAAAGTATCTGAGACTCATTACAGATTTAATGTTGACTATCTGATCTTAGCAACCATCATGGCCAGGAGGCTTTATGACCACTTGGAGTCCCATTCAGTGGAATACTCCGATGACAGAAAGAAGAACAATAAAGCAGTATTATTTACCTTCAAAAAGCAAGAGGTGGTCAGGTGGTCTGTCTTAAGGAAATTTCTGGCAAAAGAAATGGATGAAGTCAAGACAAACCCACCTATACCTGATACAAACCTGATAGATATTTTCTACAGGGTCCTGAAAAACAGCCCCGGAGGTAAATACAAATTACTGTGTTGGGGTTGCCCACTGACTCCAGTGCTCAAGACGCTGTGTCTTAAAGGTATTGCTAATGAAATGGTCAAAGACCAAACATCAAAAATATTTATTTCTAGAGAAAATGTTGTTGCTAGATTCTCTCTTGATTTTAATAAAGAATTATTGAAGAACATGAAAGAAAAATATACATTTGTGGAATGTAAACTTGTAGATGATGTAAGGCTGGTCTGATATCCCCATGAAGCTGAAGTTCAGGAGCTGTCACAAAACAGATGCCCCCGCAATAAAACAATAAACTTTCTAATCTGAGGGGAAGATCTCAAAGAAAACCATTTGCTCAGCTGTCCCATCACCCATCCTTAATCCCCCCTCACCCTCCTAGGTGTAGCCCACACACATGAGTGTGTCATAGAGTGTCTTTACTTACATTCTGCATTTATTATATTTCAAGAATTCATGATTGTAATTCTGTCATGTTTGGTATCATTTTAAATGTCTCAGTGTGATTTGTAAAATGTTCTCAATTTCACAGCAGCCACATATATTATGAGATGTATATATTAGAATTCTGCTCTGTTGTTGAGGGGTGAGAATGTTTTCCGTTCTCCGGCCAGGCGTGACCCTGGGGTCATGAGATCCTGACCAACCAAAAGGTGTTCTGTTTTACAGCTAATTTAAATATTTCTTTGTTCTGGCCTGGATATATAAGTGAAGCGGCAAAACAGTAATTTGGGATTCTGTAACCAGAAAACAACCACACAGCATGTGTGAGTCTCTGGAGCTCTGCACGCTCTCTCTCTCTCAGATTTATCTTTGAGCAACTGATGTTATGTATTCATTAATTATGAATTGTATTCTTATTGTATTCTTACTGTTTAATTATGTAATTGGCATGATACATTCTAACCTGACAAATAAAATGTTATATTTGATTTATTCTGATCTCTTCTGAAATCATTATGATTAGTAGATTAAGTGGAGTTTGTTATTACCACAAATCTGCATCCATATAAAACTGAAGGCTAATGTGGGACCTTTAGATCGCAGATTTAAAGGGGTCATATGATGCTGCTATAAAGAAGATTATTTTGTGTATTTGGTGTAATGAAATGTGTTTATGCGGTTTAAAGTTAAAAAAACACATTATTTTCCACATACTGTACATTATTGTTTCTCCTCTATGCCCCGCCTTTCTGAAACTGTAGATTTTTACAAAGCTCATCGTTCTGAAAAGCGAGGGGTGCTGTGATTGGCCAGCTATCCAGTGCGTTGTGATTGGCCGAATACCTCAAGCGTGTGACGGAAATGTTACGCCCCTCACCATACTGTGATGCCGTGTCCAGCCGGAGCGACGAGACAAAAACATTAAAACCCATTATAAACCAGGCATTTGTTGCATCCAGTGGAGACATAATTACTGATTATAATGACTTATACTGTCTTTTTACGCACTGCGTTGCATCGCGTTGCGTAAACATCTTGTCTGCAACGTAGTCTTTGCAACTTTACAGATCTTCTTTATGCACCAAGAGCTTGTAACACTCCAAAGAGAAAGGAACAATTGAAATCGCATCATATGACCCCTTTAAATGGTGTCGGATAGATCGTATTTATGAGTTGAACGCACATAAACGCCACCACAAAGCCGTTATTACGAGTGGGGAAACTCTAAATTCTCTTTAAGCCCTGAGTTTCCGAGTTGGGGGCGTGTCAATGAGAAACATGGCGGAATCGATGGATTCGTCTGTAGTTGACGGTACATTTTTGCTTAAATTGATAGTTTAGTTTTCCTATAAACTTAAATTGGTCATGTTCTTGTTACGCAGCTAGTTAATGAAATCCAAGTAAAAAAATGCAGACCCTGTTGTATTTTCTTGTAATGTATTAAAAGAAG
This sequence comes from Sinocyclocheilus grahami, assembly GCF_001515645.1. NCBI lineage: Eukaryota > Metazoa > Chordata > Actinopteri > Cypriniformes > Cyprinidae > Sinocyclocheilus > Sinocyclocheilus grahami. The sequence continues at coordinate 1,589 of NW_015511538.1, read as the reverse complement.
GTACACCGCCATCTTGTTCCGACTAAACTGACTTGAACGCACCTGACGTCGTAATTACGACTTGTCAACTCGTGAGTATGAACGTCCCACGAGGACTTGAACGCAGCATAAGGCCTTTCCACACAGAGCGCGAAATGACTGATCGCCTTCTGCTAATTCACACCTGCACGCTAGGTGGCGCCGACCAACAATGCATTTTTCCTCAAATATATATCTCTTATATGGATTTAACATTAAATTAAGATAAACATAGTTTGGTTCTACACCAGAAACGAACTAGACAGTCATGACTTTTTCCCGAACACGAACACATATAACTATTTTCACTATAAATAGCAACTGGCAGGGGTGTCCAAAGTGCGGCCGCGGCCCAAATACGTCCCGTGGATGAATTTCAAACGGCAGCACTAAACTTTAGGCCAGACGCATCAGTAAAACGTGAGTAACAACAATTTGATAACTCATATGCGCTGTTATTTCTTTAGCGCACCGAAAGCAGAAGAGCGCTACTCGTGTGAAGCACGCTGCACGGATCATTATAGCTCTGCCTAAAGACTTTTACATTTACTCGCGGTCTCGATCAGAGTCTCGATCAGGCGACCACTGAACTAGTGATGTTAGGTTCTTGAACAAATCGTTCTTTTGAGCCGGTTCTCAGGAAGTAACCGGTCGAGCCGATTTAACGTCGTTTTTCTTGTAAAAAGCAAGAAACATAATGACTTTCTTCTCGAAATTTAATCTCAACATTTTATCTCAACTTTTTTTCTTGAAATTTAACAAGTTTTTTCTCGAAATTTAACGACTTTAATCTCAAGATGGTTTAATTTTTTTATTATTGGTTGGCCGTAATCCTCTTTCGTCCACTGCAAATACTTTTGTTATCAATTTCTTTATTTTTGAGCCTTAAGAATTATTTTTTTTTTGCAATCTTTTATTTTTTTATTAGAAAATAATTAGTTTTACTCTCAAACACAGAATGTTTGAATAATAAAGGCACAAAAATAATTCCATATATCTTGAGATAAATCAAGAGCTTTTGGACAAAATCAGACCGACTATTGCGCAACAGTCCAGTAGGCGGCGGCATGCATGGGTTTGCGAACAGCCAACAAACCAAAGAAGAAGAAGAACACACGGTTCCGTTCAAAGCTATGCAGCGCATCTTACGTCTAATCAACGCACTTCAACAGCCATAAAGAAATACGCGAGCTCGGATTCAGGTTAATTGCATATGAGTTTGCAAACGAGCAGGAGTAACTCCAGATGAAACTACGGATCGTTTCTGTCTAGTGCATCTTTTTGCAACTCAAACATACTGTTATAACAATGGAGTTCATTAAAGAGGAAAGTGAAGACTTGAGTTATTCAGAGCCCTGCAGAGTGAAAGATGAAGGTACTGAGGAACTGAGAGGTTTGTGAGGGGTCATTCTTCAGTCATTCATTTCTGATTCAGGCACAGAGCTTCAGCAGCTTCAGGATATTTACACACACGGTCACGGGAGATCTGAAATCAATGGGTTTAACCAAAACAAACAAACCCAAATTCATCTGGAAGAGGTGTTTTTAGAGCGTTTTCTCGTCTGCAAGAC
>NW_015511537.1:8481-10046 GCF_001515645.1 Sinocyclocheilus grahami | reverse complement strand
ATCAGAGACAGTGTTATTTGCATACCACACATGTCAAAAAGGGAATTTTGTTTTTCGGTCCCTACAATAAGGAAATCTGCAAAGACACTGCTATGATTTTTGTTGTTGTTGTTGTTCCGTATGGACATACCAGTGGTTGCACGACAGTAAAAAATGGTGTTAAAGTTTTTAGGTAAATTGTAGTTCAAACCATTCTGTATTAGAGCTGTCAAATAAACCTAGATAGATCTATTTAGATTTTTAACCATTTACGATACTGCTGAAGTGATTTTTTGAAGTGATCTTGTGCATTCTTGGAACTCTGGTACTCACTCATGTCATAGAAATGCTGCCAGAAAGCTTCCATCCAGTTATGCGTGTCTTCAGATGTGTGCGTGACAATTGTGTATGTGGTCTCATCACCACTCTGGTTTGTTATGGTGATACTGTGAGTATGTAGAGCCGGATCTCTCTCTGTGGCACGCACACGGGTCTCCTAAAGCAAGTATGCAATTGGTTTTAAGATAAGTGTAAATAACAATTACAACTGCACAACAATTCATAGTTTGTGGTACGTGGGATATATGTAATAAACAACTTCCAAAAGCATGTATGCTGTAACACTGGATTTTAAACCACATGAAGCATATCCTCTTACTGGAAAACCTCACATAACACAAATATTATCAAAGACAACTTGGCCCTCTGTTGACTACAAGATGCAACTACAACTGTTCGATAAGACAATACTCCTCACCTTATTAATGGGAATAGTGAACAGTGGTGTCTCTAAAGAATCTCTATCGTCTTGCTGCTGGTAACATTTTAAATCTGACCCACTCAGAACACCGTAGACATCTCTCCAGTCCTCAGGATTGCTCCCTGACTTGGGTACAAAAATATGTGGAAGGTGACGGAATAGGTATTTGGGAAATATTGATTATTTATTTTTAATCACAATAATACATTATATTCACAAACCCGAATTCTGAGTTTTCCACACATAACAGCTTGAGTCATACAAACAGGTTGGGCCACGAGGTGACAGCACATGTTACCATAGAGCGGCAACCAGAACGAAGAGCCCTCTACAATACAGGTGAGACCAAATAAAAGCAAAGTGGAAATGAATCAGAAACAAACATGCTATCATGTGCATATAAATACGGTGGCTTTTGAGTTAACACATTTTGAAAAATCAAAAAATTTTAGTTTATTCCCATAAATGAAAATGTTGAATTTATCCCAGACGTTGAATTCCATCTTCGTTTTCTCAGACCTTTGGACTCGATATGTAAACACAAACTCGCATACAATAGGCTCGGTTTAAAAAATTGGGAAAAAGTTCTGAATAAAGAGTTTTCTTACCCGTGTCTGATATTGTCAGGTCATGTGTTCGGAAAGAGTTCTGTACGTGGCACAGGGTCAGAGATGTGTGGGCCAGGAGGTGATATTTAGGGCCTCTAAGGACAAGAGGTGATATTGAGGGCCTCTGTGAGCACATTTACATTGTACAAAGATAGTTTTGATGAAACTGCTTTTAGAACATTTAGAACTGACATTCAGTTGAAAGTACAAAAAAAAAA
>NW_015511537.1:0-862 GCF_001515645.1 Sinocyclocheilus grahami | reverse complement strand
AAGCAAGTTGTATATAATTATCATTGTGATGAGTGGGATGGGATCGTGGAAGCGAGGCTTGGCTCCCATGGCTCTCAGCCCCACCCTACTTGTCATAAAAAATTTTAAGCTCTACTAATTTTAAAAAATTTAGTTTGTTTACTCAAATATTTTGAGGCAATAAGTTTCAGAGTCTCAAATGTTTTGAGTATTCTTAAATGATCAGGTTTTACAGTGTACCACAACAACACCGCTTAATAGTCCTAATTCTTTCTTTTGATTCTTTTGAGATTCGTCCCAATGTGCCACAAAATTTGCATTCATACAAACCACAGCCTCATGTCTGGTCTCACACAACCAAACAATATGCAAAAGCAGAGGAGAGCTTTGATAACATTCAGCCAAGAGAAACAAAGTCGAACACAAAGAGCTAAACAGCACTACAACAAAACCCTCGGTTTCAATTCATTCGCCATTTATTGTCAGCATGTATCCAGTCAGAAAAATATCTCTTTAATCGGTTTACATCCTCTCAACTGTGACGTTAAGAACCACGGTTATGTAAGAGGAAGTAATCTAAGTGTACGTTTGAAGATTAACACAAATAAGTGCATATTGATGTTAATGAATAAGAAATCTACGGGTTTAGCCATCAGATATGAATGGATTACTTATAAAAATCTAATGAATGAAAGGAATTTACCAATGTAATTCTCAATTTACACTGTCCGCAAGCTGCAATTAAATATATCAAAGAATCTAACCAAAGGAACAGATAATGTGGACAGTTTAAGAGCTGATTCAGACTGTAAACTGATAATGTTTGTGCTTTGGGTTCGTAAGTAGTTCATACAGTTGTGTATTTTGATTTGGGAACAATGAA
>NW_015511536.1:9161-10047 GCF_001515645.1 Sinocyclocheilus grahami | reverse complement strand
ACAACTGTGATTCAAGATGCTGCATGTATTGTGGTTTTAGGTCATTTAAAAAATATATATAAAATATACAAACCAGTCTACAGGTTTCCCCTGATCATCATAACACGAGATGGAGGAAGAAGCTCCTCCTGACGCATGAAGGAGGAGCAGGACATGAAACAACATGATGGAAGTGAAAGAACCTGAAACACTACAGCATTAATGTGTCTGTCAGTGTACATCAAATGTTCAAATACAATAACAACTCTTCTCATCATCACTTTAACTCGGTTGCAAAACTGCACGTTAACAATCTAAATATTCACTCTGGCATAGCGGTTTATTGCACTTAATACTTACGTTTTAATATACATGTTATATTGCTTATGGTCTAATAACAAACTGCATGACTGAACTACAAATAGCTAATAATTATAATCGGTATACAAGTTTGACAAATTTGAACCTTACCTCAATAGAAGGCAGGCGTGCTGCTGATAGTGAAAAAGTGGATCTTGTCAGTCCACCAGAGAGCGAAACTCATGTTGTCAACTGTAGCAGGTCCATTAGTTTCACATGCGGATATAGAATTGTTTAGTGGATAGAATGGCATTTAGCCCCTAATCGTAATGGGAGGGGCTTGGTGACTGAGCGTTTGTTTTCTTTGTGGGTCGGGTAATAATTATTTTCTTATTTGAACTTTCCACTGTGCATTTTCAATTCAATGCTATTAAAGTTTTTCAGTGTCATTATTCGTGTATTTAATATTATTCACAGCGCTGGTAAAACAGTACGAAGGAGACTTTGTCACGAGGTAACTGTTACTTTTCTCAGCGCCAATCAGGACGAACCAATCACAGTCGATTATGGTGAGTTGATCAGGTATTTTTTTATTTATTTATTTTTT
>NW_015511536.1:0-2590 GCF_001515645.1 Sinocyclocheilus grahami | reverse complement strand
AATTCAGCTTTGAACACAGGAATAAATTACTTTTTAAAATATATTAAAAACAAAAACAAAACTGTAATAATATTTCAAAGTGTTACTGTTTTTACTGTATTTTTGATCAAGTAAATGCAGCCTTCTTTCAAAAACAAACCAATCTTTCCAAAACCTTTACCCAAACATTTGAACAGTACGTGTATTTGTGAACAATGACGGTGTGACTTATTCTATGCTTTGATGTATTGTAAAATATATTTACATGTGTTTCCAGACTCCCCAAAAAACACAAGAATCCTCATCAGTCCTAAAGGAGACATCATGGAAGGGTTTGCTGTCAATCTGACCTGCAGCAGCAGTGCTAACCCTCCCATAGAGAAATACGCCTGGTACAAAGTAAACGGCGGTCAGCCCTGGACCAAAGGCACTGTGCAAAATCTCACCTTCCCTAGCGTGCGTTCCCATCATGCCGGAGAGTACTACTGTACTGCATGGAACGTGTTCAGCATGGGGACATCGCCCACTATTTCCCTTTCAGTTCTTTGTAAGTTTATACTTATTATAGTTGTATATCCACCTTATTTTTAGTCTAAGAGCGCTTGTGGCCATTTGAATGTGCGAGGCTTCCAGTGTCATCGATTTCCAGTTATTTTCAGAGATATAAACTGGCAATTCTGAGGGGGGAAAAAAAGTCATAATTGTGAGATATGAACTTGGAATTGTGAGAAAAAAGTCAGAAAGAGTTTATATCTCTCAATTTTTACTTTATTTTCTCAGAATTGTGAATTTAGATCTTGCAATTCTATGGAAGCCTGTTTCCGCCATTGAATTAAAAAACAAAACAAAATTGCAACTTTTTTTTCTCACAGTTCGGAATTGCAAGATGTAAATTAAAAATTCAGAGAAAAAAGTCATAATTGCGAGATATAAACAATGCAAAAAAAAATAATCAGAATTGCAACAATAAACTTGAAATTGTGAGAAAACTCAGAATTGCAAGTTAAGCTTCCGTTATATACTCAGTGGTTTGTGGTGCAAATAGTTTAACCATTTACTGCACTTTTTTACTCCACCCCATCTCTCTCTCACTCTCAGATGCCCCCAAAAACACCTCTGTGTTGGCACGGCCTTCCACTGTGATCGAAGCGGGCAGCTCGTTGACGCTGACCTGCATCAGTCAGGCCAATCCGGCGGTGGAGAACTACACCTGGCACCGGATCAATGCGGCTGACGCCTGGGAAACTCGATCGGGTCCCAGCTACACCATTGCTGAGGTCAGCCCTGGAGCCAGCGGCCAGTACTACTGCAAGGCCCGCAACCGCATCGGAGCACACAGCTCCCCGGTTCTGACGGTGAAAGTTCGAGGTCAGTGCATTACACAATTCACCAACATGTTTATTGTTTGCTTGTTTGAGCATCAAACGCCTACCTCTTTTAAATATGATATTGTATTGTTTCTTCAACATTGGTGTTATTGCATACACATTTCATATATCATATAAATATAATATGCACACACTACTACTAAGTATTAAGTATTAGTGGTGTGTGTGAATATGGAGAGGAACATAAATATAGTTACTTCCTGGTGCCGCTTACTGTTGATCAGATGAAGAATTTGCATGTACTGTATGGCTATGATTGAGATGCTGTGATGTGCATGTTCAGGACGACTGAAGGTGATTGCATTGGCATCTGCAGTGGGTGTTTCTGTCGGATTGATCTCTCTGACTGTGGTTGTCATGATCAGGTGATTTTATGTTTGCTGGCTTTAGTAGTAAATATCTGATCTTCTCTTCTAATCTTACACACATCATTTCACATCTCTTTTGCAGTAAAAACATGCATCGCGTGGACACTGAAAATCTTGAGGGAGAAAAACAGGTCATTTTTATACATCTTATTCTGTCATTGCTTGATTTGAATCTAACCTAAAATGTTCATATTAATTGAATGCCTTGTTTCTCCTAAAAAACAGTGTTCACAAATAGTTGACTTGCCAGTGGACAATACTCTGTTTAGTGAATCAACTTCAGAGACGTTTCTCCTCAAGGGCACGAAAATGTCAGACATTCCGGTAATTTTCTTTGTGCACTAATGTCAGTCTCTGTAGAATAAATATTTGAATTGGGATGCAATTCACGTATTTATAACAGACTAAAAGTATGCGCGCTGGAAACAAGATATACTGTACCTTTCAGTATGTAGTAAGATACTATATCATAATGAAATAGTCTTTATACCACCGGGCATTATTATTATTAGCTTAATTTCCTATCTCAAAATTTATGATTACATAACTTTTAGGTTTATACTTTTAAAAAACTCAGCACCTTTGCTCAACAAAAAAGTCTCAGCCTCATCTTCTTCCATTGCACAATTCATTAATAACAACATTAACCCAAAAAACAATCATGGATGTGTTTCAAAAGTTTGAAAATCTATACCAGAAATAGTATTGCATGACAGGCACTAAATGCTAAAGTTGTATAATGATCTGTGATTTGTGATGCACTGATTGTAGTCTTGATATTAAATGGGACATCGGATGCCCAAATATGCATAAATATGCTAATACGGGACAGTCCGTCGGCTGTCGTGGGCGGGA
>NW_015511535.1:6184-6771 GCF_001515645.1 Sinocyclocheilus grahami | reverse complement strand
CAATACTGTAATAAATGCTATGTCAATTAGCACTGCATTGTTCATGTACTTTATTTATTACCTGGCAATGACTTGACAAACACAAATAAACCATATTGTCGCAATCGTATGTTTAATGTCTTCATGTTTCCAAACGTTTCTGTTTTCATACAGCGATAGCTGGACGCTTTTGTCCATATTAGGAATTTCCTCATACGACTTTCTGCGCGAGAGCGCCCTCCGGCTTCGAGTATGAATGAAACATACACTGCACAGAGTGTTTAGTGTTCCGTGATGTTCATCTCGCCTTTTTCTGGATCAGAATAAAACATCAGATCATGCACAGACTATCCTGTCTCTTTGAATGTAAATCTATATTTATTCACACCGGCTCTTGAAAACCTCTATGCCAAAACACTTGCCCGAAAAAGTGCGGGGGACGAATTTACGGGATATTAAAAGTGGGGGGGACACATCCCCCGCGTCCCCCGCGTAATCTACGCCCCTGAGTCTGAGCTGGTTCTTGAATTTGACTCAGTGATGCATTTGATTCAGTTTCAATTGTAACAACTCACTGAAGTTGAGGATTTTGTTATTATTAAGCTATC
>NW_015511535.1:4427-5118 GCF_001515645.1 Sinocyclocheilus grahami | reverse complement strand
TATATATATATATATATATATATATATGAGAGAGAGAGAAAGAAATAAGGAAACAACTTTTTAAGGATGAATCTAAAAAAGACAAGGTTGAGAAGACAATCAAGACTAATTAGTTAAACAATGTTAAACTTTAGAAACTGATGTGGCTTTATAGTGTGACAAGCACAAAAAAAGAGAGCCTCAAAAGAGAAAGTCACACATGGAGAGACAGAAAATGGGAAAATGAGACTGAGAAACAGGGAGAGGGGCTGGAAAGTTGACAGAAGGTGCAGACAGACCCGTTGTCACCCTGGCTAAAATAAGGCTGCCAGGTTGTAACTGTCTATGTGCCTCTGTCTCATCAGCACTTGGCACTTTTACTGGCAAACAAGCCTCTGTTGCTCCAGCCTGAACCCGAGAGTAGTTTGGCAGGCCAGTGAATAGGAACTGATTGAGTCTTGGAGTTGTTATCCATTCTCTGTCTGAAGGCCCAACCTGGCTGGAAAAAAGCTAGAAAACGCTGGAACATGGGCGGCGGGCTTATGTGAGAGACAAGGCTTCTGGTATATGTCTTCTGGAGTTAAGTAAAGTTGGTTTATTGTCCTTTCTGTCCTGCGAGGCAAGGGAAAAAACAAAATATCATATATTCTCAATATGACAGGTCAATATGATGCTCTGCCTACCTTTATTATTGACACTCCACCAGGACAAT
>NW_015511535.1:1097-2780 GCF_001515645.1 Sinocyclocheilus grahami | reverse complement strand
TATCTGAAGATAAATATTGTTTAAAAAAATCTAAGTAAACATAAGTGTGTGTATAAATAAAATACATTTATTGTTCAAATGATTAAACCCCCTTGACCTGAAAGATATTATATAAGATATAGGCATATGCATATGCAGAGTTGCAATAAAAAAAATACAGATATATTTTTTTGAGAATATTTACAAATGTAACCTTTCTGAATATCCAGAGTTTTGTTTTGTTTCCTTATTTATTTTATTTGTTTTGTGGCATATTAAATATGATACTGTCAATATACAGGTATAAGATATATCATAATAAAAGATTCTCTACAAAAATTTGGTAGTTTGATTTTGTACGTGAATGTTAGAGCCAATTAGATTTTTTGATTAGAACTGTACATTCTAATAATGTGTATTAATTTTTATTTTTATATACAAAAATTTTTGTGTGTATTCATTTTTTTTATTAACTGTCTATAATGGTTTACTGATTTCTTAGTTGAATTGTTTTCACAAAATTTTGTTCACAGCAGCACAATGTCTTGCATACACACACACAGACACACTTTTGTATTTAATTAAATTTTTTAAACAATATTCCTCTTCAGATATACACATCTAATCTCTTAACGATTATATATAATGTATATATATACAAAAACACTACATAAATGAGAAAAGACATTTAAAAATACTGCTCTTCAGATATACACATCTAACATCCCTCTCCTGAATTTCCTTTTTTATACTGTTTGACTTTAGCTCCAGCCAAGGTGATGTCTCTCGGCTCTGCACTTTTCGTTTTCTGGTCCAATCGAGCAACATGTCAGCAAACTTTGTGCTCAAGGAGTCTGGCAGCTGGTCGGACAACTCCAGGTCCGCACTTGAGCTGCCAAGTCAAAGCAGCTTCAATGCACACCATGCAAACAGTCACGCTAGGCTACGCTTGCCCCGTTGGAGGGAAACATCTCCATAAAAGAGTGACACCAGGATGCTTTCTTCCTCCCTCCCATCTCCTCCTCCTGAGCCACACGAGGCAGTTGTCGAGCAGAAGAGACAGAGTTTCTCTCTCATCCATACCCATGGTCCCTGCCCAGGCTCGCCGGCGCATCACTTTATTTTGCTTGCACAACTCAGCCTGTCTCCACTAAAACCATCATTGACAAGCCGCTGTCACAATAAACCCACCCTGGATGTTTCTCCACAACACCCACCCAGTTTTGCTTTTCTTTTTCCTCATCTAATCCCCCACAGCACACTCACCCGGACTTTCAAATACTCACTCCCACCGCTCATCCTCCTCTGTTCTACTCCCATTCGCTCATTCATTCAAGCCTTCAAGCAACAAGCAAACGTTGGTTCATTGTCAAGTCGTGGTTCTCAGCTACTGTAGCTTCAGGACCCAGATTTTACATTTTATCCAGCACTTTACCAAATCGGTTTATCGTACAAAATTGAATTTCAATAGGTTAATGCTCTCGGCAGTCAATAAATGTGCACAAAACACATTGTGGCCAGCACAAACCAGTTTCATTCACATTGCAAGTGAATCTGTATTAATGTAGCCTGGGTTGGATTTCATTTTATCATGCATTTTGTTCAACCTGCCAAATATTGCATTTGACCCTTTCCGAATAGATTTGCAAAGGATTTTTGGGTTGCAATTCACAGGTTGAGAACTAGGACAAGTTATTTTAATTT
>NW_015511535.1:0-402 GCF_001515645.1 Sinocyclocheilus grahami | reverse complement strand
GGCTGTCAAAGTTAATGTGTTAACTTAAAATATTTCTTAAATATGTTTTACAATTTTTAATCACTTTGAATGATATTAACTGAGAAACTTGAATTTCTGAAAGTCCTCTAATAGGGGGCAAAAAAAGGCACAGAGTCAACAAGATTTTCCAGAAACACCTAAACTATCTTAGAAAGGAGGATCATATTTGGGGTTCCATGCCATCAATACCTTGAAAACCCCTGGTCTAGAGCATCCTGAAATATTCATGATTTATTTTTCATCCCAGTGCATAGTATTGTATTATTTTAGTCATTCTCCTGTCCACTAGATTCATGCATAACAGGCCTCTTCGAAAAAAACTCATTTAATTCTAATCTATAGAGCTATTAATGTTGCATCTCTGAATAGTAAAAAAAAAAA
>NW_015511534.1:8527-10066 GCF_001515645.1 Sinocyclocheilus grahami | reverse complement strand
CAGCTGAAAGAGCCAAATTAGAGATCGCACGAAGCCGGAGCCCAATCAGTCAGAAAAAGGTACGTTTCGCTGACTCTCTGGGCCTGGACCTGATTTCTATCAAACACTTTGATGACACGGATATGCCTGAGGTACCAGACCGCATTATTGACAAATTCAAAAAAGCCAGAGCTCTCCACTTGAACAATTTCGACAAGTCCAACACATCAAGTCAGTCCGTGTTCATGGAGCTGCTCTTCACAAATCCAGGATCCCTGCCAGACTTCCTTGACAGAGTTTCTGCAGTGAAGGTTTTACTGGAGTCTGTTCAAGCCGATGAGTTCAGCCTCTCGGGGGTCGTACGGGTTCTTAACTTGGCTTTCCAAAAAAAGGTCTATTTGAGGTACACCTTAAATAACTGGGCGACATTTATGGATATTCTGGCGTTTTACGTCCCCCATTCCAGCGACGGGCTGACTGACAAGTTTAGCTTCAAAATCATCACCCCGACCTTTCTGGAGGTTGGAGGAACGCTGCAGTTTGCCATCAAGTACTGTGTCGTGGGAGGTGAATTTTGGGACAACAACAAAGGGAATAATTACAGAGTAAGAAGGCACATATTTAAAATTTCTCCTCCGAGGGAATGGGAAAACGGCTGGATCCATTTTATTTAGTGCGCGCTTCAGCCTTACTATGGCGATGCTTGCTCATGAATATTAATTTGGTGACTTCCGTCGACGAATTGGCTAAGTAATAATCATGAGCCAATTCTTCGCCATAGTAGGATTAGTAATCTCTCCAGCAGTGTACCCTGACTGACCTTCCATGAAAAACGTATGTAGCATACCACCACCACATATAGGCTATTCATAAATGTAACACCGCGTTGTCTGTGCTATTGTCATTGCTTAAATAATGGTAGAGCATGGGAAATTAAATTAACGTCAAAAAGGTAACCACTAACATGTATCATTAGGCATATTTCTATCGTTGTAATACACTGAATGCTTAACTGCAGTACATGTAAGGCCATGGAGACAAGACCCCTGCTGCCTACACATAGCTTCAATGCACTGTGCTGTAATAGGATATCGTGTAATAATTACAGAATCCACAGTGAGCCTGTTACTCTTCAGTTCAAGTGAAATCATGGTACTTCAGCATCACTGTGCTTGTTTTACGTCAAACTGCAGCTAAGGGTTTAGGCTACCTCAGGCAGATTTTTGATACAATAATAAATCAAACCTTTTTAGAAGAGTGTATACCTTGGGTCCATGTAAAAATTGCAACCTGTTCCTCTCTGTCTGCTGAGAGCAGGCTTTGGACAAGTGCCTCTTGAGGCCAGGGGAATAAGGATTACCTGCATAGCTCTTAAAGAGACAGAGCAAGAGTGAATTTACAGAGCCGCTGAGGTGTTTTGCTTTAGCAATCCATCCATGTGCACCAATTAAATATTGCATACAATTTCTCTTCCTCACAAAATAGTCAACAGCCTGCATGTTTTCTTTTACTTTTCAAGTCATCAAACAAATTGACCCTGTTTATATATTTAAAATATAT
>NW_015511534.1:7340-8517 GCF_001515645.1 Sinocyclocheilus grahami | reverse complement strand
ACATTAACAAAAGGGGTCATTTTTTGGGTGGACTGTCCTTTTAATGCATGTTACTGGTCTTATTGGGAACAATTCATCCTTGCATGTTTGCTTTTCTTGTTATATGCTCACTTGACATCTAAAACGCAGTTACGTTCAGCGACCATTCCAGTTGCAAACACTTACTTTACACAATCAAGTCCTGTCTAACATTTTTTCTTGCTCAATTTCACTCTGAAATGTGTCACAATACCATTTAGTAGAGTCAGTCACAACCTCTGTTTCAGAAAATGCTTTTGTATTTAAGGCCCTGATTAAATAAAGTTCTGTTAACATCCAAACCACATCAGTCTTATAATTACTATTAAGCTTGTATATAACAGTTTATAGGTGATATGTAATTGTTGAAGGAAGATGTGGCTTAACACGCCTAATGTTTTGCAGTTTATATACGTCTTTTCTCTGTGTGTGTGTTTATTTTTTTGCAACCCTGCTGACCCAACTGAGTATGATGGTCAAGCTTAATTTTCAAATTTCTATAGTGTTGCATCTTTCTCATGGCCATTCATAATTTTGGACTTTTCATTTAAATCACTTTTTCATACCTTCCCCCATCAGCAATGACATATCACCTATACTTAAGCTTAATAGTTATTATTAAGATTGATGTGGTTTGGAATTGATAAAGTGTGTTTGGAAAAAATATATGATCAGAATATCGATTAGGCTCTGCATGCACTGTATGTCTACCCCCCACCCCCTTAACAATTTTATGAAAAAGTAATTATAAAATGACAGAAATTTGCATGACAGCATGACACCAAAGTGGCTCTGTATAATTTTCCCTATGTTAAAAATACCTTTGTGAAAAAATAGAACAAGGTAAAGTTTTGTCATTTATTAATTGACATACAACTCAAAGTTCTTAATGTTTCTGTGGGTTATATATATATAATGTCTAATGAACTAGCCAGTGTTTTTTCCCCCCAGGAAAACGATTTCCTTCACAGCTGCTACATAGTTTTGTGCCTACTGTATATCACTGTGGTATTTTAGACATCTTAAATAATTGTATCACTAAATATATATTTAATTTCCATCGATTTATTTATTTGGTAACTGTTTAATAAGTAGAATCATATACAGCCACTCAGGCATTGTCACAAAATTAACCCCTTCAAGGGGTCCTGATCGGGTA
>NW_015511534.1:5134-5740 GCF_001515645.1 Sinocyclocheilus grahami | reverse complement strand
TTAAAACAAGAATTAAATACATTTTGAGGTATCAAAATTCACTCTGTAATACCTCATTGTTCCTCAGCTTTACCCACTGTGTAGTGTTGAAGAGGGAAATGCACACACCTCAGTTTTCGGTGTTTGCTAATAAAATGCTGTTATAGTATACAATGCTGAAGTGAAGTCATTTGAAGTTCCATAAACTCCTACTTATAACTTATTGAAAGTCACTTACAAACCCTACATAATCATTTACTTGAATGGGGCTCTGTCTTCTAATTTTATTGTTAAAATAATTAAAATTTTAGGTAATTTGACAAAATTGTAAGGTTTCTTTTGGTTTCTCTCAATGGAACAAAAACCTTCCATGCTATTATAACTGCAATGTCACAGATATAATTGAAGCTTGCCCTTAAATTCTTTGCATTCTGCATCTTCAGAACTGTCTGTTACACTGAGATGTAGCCTCCTTCTAACAGATTTTGGAAACAAAAAGTGTCATTTTAGTCTTCATAACTGAATACAGATTAACTAGGTTGATGGATTTATATGAAGACAATATTCTAATATCATTTGACAAGCTTGTAATGAGGTTCCATTTACCTCGGAAACACTTTTTTTTTT
>NW_015511534.1:4849-5124 GCF_001515645.1 Sinocyclocheilus grahami | reverse complement strand
TGAATACTCGGTTGAGACTCTTATAATACAATTGGATAATGAGAACTTATATTACTCCTGTAAGATTAAATAAATTTGACCCAAATATCCCTGACCTATGACCCTTTAAATGTAATAAACTACAAGGTAAATTTTTTCATACTGTGTGGGAATGTGAAGAAGGGCCAAAGTTTTGGGGTGGGGTGGTTCAGTATGTTTCTCAATTTACATCTTCTCCAATTCCTTTATGCCCTGTATTATGTGTATTGAGTATTTATGAAGACAGTTGTTCTTTA
>NW_015511534.1:2386-3197 GCF_001515645.1 Sinocyclocheilus grahami | reverse complement strand
AACAATTAAATTATTATTTGATCTCATGTTCATTTCCAGTGCAGACAAACAAGACATTCATCTTCGGTTTATTTGATGGTAGAATGTGAAAAACAATTGCTTAACTAAATTTAAGATTTCAGTGCATAGCAATTACATAAGATAACCCAAACTCTAATGGCCATCTGTGTACCTGCCAATACACATGAGGTCTCTGCATCATAAATGCTGGTGTTGAAGTCTATATGGAAACATAGTAAGTTTCAGATCAAGGTGGATGTCTCAGAAAATCACAGTTCACCATTCTTATTTACACTATTTGAGTGAGCAGCTAAATTGAAGCTCCTACACTGATTATTTGATGCATCACAATAAGTGGAAGCGCCTGAACTGTGGGCCTTTCTCTTACACTGCCCACACCAGTTTTTTGCGGATCTTCTATTTGTGCAAATGTGATTTCGATGACAACTGTTTTCTAAAGGGACCAACTGAGGCACACGAAAACCAGCACATGAAGCATAAGAAGGTAGCCCATGAATATGTAGCGTGACTTCCCCCTGGATGGCAGTAGTTTGGAACAGCAGTATATGCTCCTTCCTTTGAGCCAACGCTGGCACAAGTACACCCCACTCTTCATCTAAAATAAATAAAAAAAATAATACCATATCAAAGTGTAGGCACCTTTAAAACTGATATTGAGCATTACTACAGCATTACTACTGTTCACTTGTAAGCAAAAATATGAAAGTTACTGTAGCTTTAGATAGTTGCGAGAAAAAGTTTGTGAACCTTTTGGAATTACCTGGATTTCTGCAATGATTACTCATAATTA
>NW_015511534.1:0-869 GCF_001515645.1 Sinocyclocheilus grahami | reverse complement strand
AAATACCGTCATGTGCTGTGAAACCGGTATAATTTAAAAAAAAAAACGTGATATACATTTTTTGTCATATTCAGCACTAACACAAACAGTTGAACTTTTCAATTAAGATATAAAGAATGATCACTGACAGGGCAGGTTCGAAAGTTAGTGAATCTCTTGAAGCTCTCTCTCTCTCTTTATAAATTGCAACTGTAATTATTTTAAGAATGAACAAGCTGACAGTACTTTGAATGGGTTTTAATGGTTTCAATAGCTGGGGACAATGACTGGAAGCTTCATTTATACATTAATTTATACATGAAGTACCTTGTGCATGAACAGGTGCCGGCTTGGGCGAAGAACAAGATCTTCATACTGTTCCTCGTCTCTTTCTAGCTGAATACTAAAGTCCCTTTGAGAATGCCATAATTGGTTTGACTCCATGCTGAAACACACACACGCACACTTGTGAAAAAAGAGCGCGTGAAATACTATGATTCTTTCTGAAGCTGCAGAACAACATGGGTTACAGGGGAAAGCTGGATTTGATTTGATTCTCTACAAAGTACAACAAGATGCCCAAATGCTAAAGGGATAGAAGGTTTCATTATTTCCAATCTCACATGCTAGGAGAAGCATTGTGATTAAATAGCTTTTTATTTGATAGCGTCTGTTAAAATCACTTCTATTTAATTTCCAGTTTACAGAGAAGGTAGGCTTCCCTATTGAGCTGCTCCAGAATGTTAAGCCACTTATGCTGATTCATGCAAGACTGGCTTGGATGCTCCAAGGCCCTGCTCCAAAAGAAGATCATAAGCATATTGTGCTAACATTTTACAGATATAATTTGCTCATTCTCCAGCTTCAGTGAACTTTAGTGCACACCACTT
>NW_015511533.1:9439-10048 GCF_001515645.1 Sinocyclocheilus grahami | reverse complement strand
TGGAAAAAGGGGGGTCGTCTTATATTCGGGCCAATACGGTAATTTGTTTTTAATTCGAGTATCGGTTCCAGTAAAAATGCAGATGATATCGGTCACCCCACCCGTCCAAACTTGCAACTAGGGCACCAATAGTGCCATTAGATAAATGAAAACATCGATGCTCCCTAAGGCTACAAACCTAAAGAAAAGAGGTCATTCTCTGTGTCTGTTTGCTTGCAAACGGACCCAATGCTTCGCAATCCAAAGATTTACATGTAGTCTGCAGTCACCTGATTCAGAGTGCCTTCACAGCCTTTATCCATTACCCTTGGGTGTTGCAGCACAACAGGCCTCTGCTTACCAAGAGAAAAAGCCTTGCAAACACAATACAAGGCTTGTATTATTAAGCTACAGACTGAACCGGGAGGACACACTGAGCATGTGAAACTGTGAGTGTTTTCAGCGAGTTACCACCGCGGTTAAAACAAGAGCATAATCTCACTGTGTACCAAAGTGCATAACAATGCAGTTCAGAGTCGCTGGTAATATGCAAATCAGACAGTTACCAAAATGATTAGATGCAGTAGTACCGTATTGGCCCGAATATAAGACGACCCTGATTATAAGACT
>NW_015511533.1:7304-7646 GCF_001515645.1 Sinocyclocheilus grahami | reverse complement strand
AAAAAAGCAACTTTGTGTCACTGCAGATGCAAGTTCAGCTGAAATCACAGAGGCCGGAAATCATGGTTCCATTCAGGCTATTCTACAAATATCTTAAATGTCTAATAAAAATATACCATAATTTCCCCCAAACTCCAACATATGCCAAAAATATGTAACTGATGTTATTTCTGTTCATCATAACAGCTGTGACAAATAAAAACGGTGCCCCATATTAATATTTTCCTGCATTCAAGTAACACGTATTCAACCCTTGCATTCTAAATTTGGTTTTGGAATCTGTTACAGCTTCGTGATTTATAGATGCCATAGGATGAGTGTTTCAGAAATCACAGCCACGGA
>NW_015511533.1:4907-6053 GCF_001515645.1 Sinocyclocheilus grahami | reverse complement strand
CCACTTTTAGATTTGTTGGGTGACTTCAGCACCAGTGCCACTAAATGGCCTTTGTGGCTATTGTGTGACAGGTCACTCATCGTTGTTTCCCATGGAGGATGAGCGGACTTACGGAGAGGATGACCGGTCTGATCAGAGTCTGAGTGGACTGGGTTCACCACACAGTTTCCCTCACCAAAACGGCGAACGCATTGAGCGCTATTCTCGCAAGGTCTTTGTCGGTGGCCTACCTCCGGACATAGATGAAGGTACCAAGTGATAAGAAGTGTTGCTCTCCAGGTTTTTTTTTTTTAAATGTGCATCAACCACAACAAACACGTCATATGTATTGTGTGTAACATTTCAGATGAGATCACCGCCAGTTTCCGACGCTTTGGACATTTGTTTGTGGACTGGCCTCACAAAGCAGAGAGCAAATCTTATTTTCCACCGAAAGGTGAGTTTCGGAGTCGTTTGCACGGACGTTTATTAAGAAAATGAGTCATGCAGATATCAACTTCTCTCATTTCATCGGATGAATTCTGTATTCCTAAGTGGGTGCGCATACGGCACACCCATTGTTTAAAGCTGAGCTCCAGATGAATATCATCAGTGGGGACTAAGCAAAGGCTACAGGTCAAGGTTATTGATAGTGACTGCTGGTTGCTTCTTACATGCATACCTTCAATGAACCCATTGTCCTGCAGGTTATGCGTTCCTTCTGTTTCAAGACGAGAGCTCGGTCCAGGCACTGATAGACGCTTGTATGGAAGAGGATGGGAAGCTCTATCTCTGTGTCTCTAGCCCTACAATCAAAGACAAGCCAGTAAGATATTAAAAGGCTGTATGTCTGCTGTTCCTGTGTGACATATTTTAAAGCTCTTTTGCAAGTTGTAAAATAGCAGTAGAGCTTTTTAAAGTTAAATATAAACCTGAAAGTTGTAACCTGCTCCAGCAGTGTATGGCACATGACAAGCTACTGATTCTCTTATATTCACTGTGTATCTTCAGGTCCAGATACGACCCTGGAATTTGAACGACAGTGACTTTGTGATGGATGGCTCTCAGCCCCTTGACCCCAGAAAAACGATCTTCGTTGGGGGAGTTCCACGACCTCTACGAGCTGGTTTGTTTGGATTTTAGATATTACCATGATCAAAAAAAAAA
>NW_015511533.1:2523-3712 GCF_001515645.1 Sinocyclocheilus grahami | reverse complement strand
GGCTGGACGAGTGGCCTTCTCCAATCAGCAGAGCTACATTGCTGCTATCAGCGCTCGCTTTGTGCAGCTGCAACACGGAGAGATCGATAAACGGGTGAGAGAGAGGGGTTGGATCTTCGAGCAGTGTAGTATATGCAAACTGATACAGTCAAGTCCATTTTGCTTTGCCGAATAAAGATCTTCAGCTTTCCATAGATGCAATATTAGCACCATCTGCTGCAGGGCTGGCAGTAATTTTATACGGCCCTCTGACTGAATCTGTTTCCTGGTTGTTCTTGTGAACTGTCTAGTTTCTTCGTTAGTTTTCTCCAGTCCATATTCAAACCGGAGTGCAATTTAAGCACTCAAATTTCAGTTCCTTTTTGAAGGAGTTTATGTCTGGACCCTAATTTCGAGTTATAAGGGTATTGTTACTTGCAGTGAAACCTGATATTGAATAAGCAGTCTAGAAAAGAAAGGCCACCTAAAGTTTTCATATGGATAATCTTCCTCTAAAAGAAAGGAGAGCTCTGATCTACTGTATACTGCAATAATGTCATGCTCTTATTTGTTTAACCCTCTTTGGTTAGGAATGACAAAGATTTTGCGTTTTGACTTTTTACAATTTTGTTGCTTCATCGGAATGGGATGACATTTGGTGACTTTTGTCACATTAGATATGTGAACACGCACACAAAAAAAATAATGGACATGACTTGGATATATTAAAGTGTCAAAAAATAAAACGAGTAACACTTGGTACCTTCGCAGTCATTAATGGCTATAGAAAAAAAATAGCTCATAAATATTGCATAGTATCATTAAAAACCCCTCAAAATTCTAAATAATAATAAAAATATATAATTGAACCAAAATAAACTACATTGATTTTCATGAAGAATGAAAGGGGCTCGGAATTCAATTTAATGACAAAAACCGCTCATAAAAATGTTATAAATATTGCATAGTATCATAAAACAAAAATATTTTTTTCTGTCTCTCCAGGAAAATCAAAGTAAAAAAAGTTAATTTAAAGTCTTTAGTCACTTTTGACTGCTAAGGGTACCAAGTGTGACCCAAAAATGCCAGAAGGTTAAATGGTTTATGATCCTTGTTCTTCATGGTCAGCCTGCCTTTACGTGTGCTAAGCTAAAAATGTCTTCCTTTCCCAGGTGGAAGTGAAGCCATATGTACTGGATGACCAGCTGTG
>NW_015511533.1:0-748 GCF_001515645.1 Sinocyclocheilus grahami | reverse complement strand
ACCCTTTCCCCACACTTTCAGTTATATGTACTGATATATGTATAAACTGTGCATACCCCACTTTACTGTGTTTACTAGATGACAAAAAGAAGCATACGAGAGGGTGATTAGTCGAATATTGAATCAGGGTTTACTTGAATACACTTTCAAAATATTGACAGTGAGATCTGTGCAATACTTTTTCCCAGAGACCTTTACAGTGTACTACTAACATAACCACGTATGTGCAAATCCATTACTTTCAACCTGTCTCGCCTCACAAACTCTCCTTCAGTTATTATAACCTTTATCATTCTCTGATTTATATAAAAAATACCACTGAAATCATAGGTGTTTTCACTTTTATGTATTCACATATTTTCCTACTTGAGTTCATGCTACTGTGATTACAATGTAAATATCAAGTGAATAATGTTTTAACCATTTACTGATATATTTTTAATTGGAATGTAATACTTGTCATTTTGATTATAGTTTTTGATCAGTACAGTTATTAGATTTTCTAGTTTTAATAATCGCTATATTGTGCTTCATGTCTACAGAAGGATTAGAAAAAATCTCAGAAAATGATCTATGTAACTGTTTATTTAAATTTACATAGTTTATAACTGTGTAAGGGAAGGTGTATTTATCAATAGAGTTTTATAAGAGGAATACTTTTTTTGCTATGTCATTTATAAGTTTTAATTTTTATATTTTAAATCCATATGGGAGTTATGTAAAGAGAAATATCATTTTATAGTTGGGT
>NW_015511532.1:9631-10049 GCF_001515645.1 Sinocyclocheilus grahami | reverse complement strand
TGCATAATTGGATAATTACTAGTACTGAAATTTTATTTTATATACAGCATTTTAAGTATAAAGGTAAAATAATAGCAAAACTCGAGAGCTTGTTGATTTGAATGTGAGAACTTTTCATGTTAATATTCGTATTTGTAAGTTGAAATTTACACTCCACAAGCTCTGAAGTGAAAAGCTGATTCTTTCGATTTGCACACGCAGACAAGTGGAGTGGATCGGGATAATAATCTGGATAATATTATCAGCGATTAACAACAAAAATTACGCTCTGTACCTCACACAAAACTATTGTATTCCACCAGAGAGGACTGCGGCTGCAAAACATTCTCATTTGGACTACTTTTGGCACTGCTTTTGACATTTTTGCAATAATAATAAATGATTGTGATTGCACTCATCTGTCTGTCATGTTTTTCTT
>NW_015511532.1:5664-6367 GCF_001515645.1 Sinocyclocheilus grahami | reverse complement strand
ATTTTTCACAATATTATTTTTTATTGTATTTTTAAATAAATAAATAAATGCAATATTTCCAGTCTTTTAACAGGTACTATAATCCAGAATGTTTCCTGTACATTATTCATTTGTTGTGTTCCAATTATGTTTAGTAAGCCGAGCCAGTGACATGTATTTTATATTATTTCTTAACTGAAAATAATAAATAACTTGTTGATTCAGTAAATCACTTTACGGAATTGCTATGATAAATTCAGTTCATTCATTTAGTAAGGTATTCATCAGACAGAATCAAATGGCAACTTTAGTTCATATGTCTTTTGAATAAATTAAAAGCATCAGCTGAAGTCATTTTTTGGTGTCAAGGCATAGAGACTCTCAATAGAAAGACATGTTCTCTTGCCGTTATTTTGAGATGTTAATACCACACGTTTATAAGGGGTGATTATGTGATTTTTGTACACATTCTTTCTCTGTTTAAAGGGTTAGTTCACCCAAAAAAGAAAATTAGGCTGCGTTTTACTCACCCCCGATGCATCCTAGGTGTATATGACTTTCTTCTTTCAGACGAATCCAGTTATAAAAAAAATTGTCTTTGATCTTTCAAGCTCTATCGTTGTACTCAGCGGGTGTTGCATTGCTTCTGTCCAAAAGACGTGAAATAAAAAGCACCTTTCTATAAAAAAAAGTGTCTCACACGGCTCCGGGGGATGAACAAAGG
>NW_015511532.1:3330-3865 GCF_001515645.1 Sinocyclocheilus grahami | reverse complement strand
TATGTTTGTCATTTTTCTTCATAATACAAAAGCATTTGTAATGCAGCTATTAACCACAGTATTCATTCAGAACTGTTGCCAACATCAATTACACTTGCGGTTAACAGAAACAAGACCAGAGGATAACATTTCTCATAAAATAAGATCAACTTAATCTCATAAGAAAGTCAGATACTTTTTGATACATATAAATATAAACATTTTAGTTCAGACAAACATTCAGGCACATATTTTGAAATTGTTCTCAATGACAATCAATGTTGTAAATATTGTAAAATTGTACGCGTGTGCTAATTGTGAAGTAATACTTCTTTCCTATTTAACACTGCAGCGACTTCCAGGCAACGGTGGCAGAAGATATGCCAGAACAACCAGCACTGGGTAGCACTTTTCATCTGAAAATGAATGAAAACTGATTAGAAATACAATAAATG
Source organism: Sinocyclocheilus grahami (assembly GCF_001515645.1). Taxonomy (NCBI): domain Eukaryota; kingdom Metazoa; phylum Chordata; class Actinopteri; order Cypriniformes; family Cyprinidae; genus Sinocyclocheilus; species Sinocyclocheilus grahami. The sequence continues at coordinate 3,431 of NW_015511532.1, read as the reverse complement.
TTTAAGTGCAGGATTAAGAGCCGCCTAAGTAGGGTTGTTGTGATAATCACAATATTGCAATACCACAATACTGACAAGCCAGCTGCACAGGATGGCAAATA
>NW_015511532.1:2309-3192 GCF_001515645.1 Sinocyclocheilus grahami | reverse complement strand
AAGACTTTGTGTACCATTGTGATTATTTACAGCGGCTCCATAGAGCTGCACTTAAGAAACCTAAACAGTCAGAGATCAACATGTGCAATTACCTGCATCTGTCCTTCTTCAGGCCAAGTCATATATTAATGAATATTTGTTATAATACATTATACACAAGAGATGTGTGTAAGTAAAGAGTTCACACATACTTACCATTTGCTTGGTCTTCCATCCCCTCTATAAGAGATGCAAAGTCATTCCTTTAGAAATAAAAATACTAGAAAACAAAAAAAAATAGAAAAAAAAATACTATGGACGTCAGTGGCTACCGTCAACTGTCTGATTAGCAGCATTCTTTAGAATATCTTCTTTTGTGTTCAGCAGAAGAAAAACTCGTACAGGTTTGGAACAACATGAAGGAAAGTAAATGATTTTTGGTTGAACTATCCCTTTAAGTAACGGGAGAAAATAAGTAAAGACTGAACTGCAATGAGACCTAGCACACTTGGCATATTCAAGAAGCATGGGTCCTCAAAGATTGTAGAAGTCCCCTTCGATATCCACGACCTATGCCTGATCTTCATCTCCACTGCTGATTTAATAAAAGATACAAAGAATTGAAGAACAAAGTATTGATCTCAACAATATACCTTTTAATTAATTTCTAATATCTGTCAAAGAGTCAGATGATGTAGTAAACTGTAAGTTAGTTTATCATGAGAAATGTAAAGGCCAGCTGACAACAGTCAAGGAATGCAACAACCAAAATGTTCTTTCAGAGTAAAAAAAACACATTTGGCTGTTTTTGACATTAATTACATATTACTTACAAATCCATCTCCTTTTTCTTTAATCCGACCCGGCAAAGATGTGAAAGTAGTGACAAAAGCAAGCTTTTCAG
>NW_015511532.1:846-1227 GCF_001515645.1 Sinocyclocheilus grahami | reverse complement strand
ATTAAATATTTCACATATTTCTTATTAATCATAATAAAATATAATTAATATTACAATCATACACTTACGTTAACCTAAAGTTTGTTTCTTTTAATACATATTAACATTCTGCGATTGTTTTTTTTAAACATTACAAATTAATTGAAACATAAAGCCTATTAAATACACCAATTCAAACTTAGTTTATTAAAAATAAGATCAATCTTATGTAGCACATACATTTATACAAATTCTTACATCTAAACTCAAGCCAACTAATAACTTTCAATATAATATTGTTCTAATCACTGTTGATCATTTAAATACTGATTAAACAATTATCTATTTCATTAATTATACGCTTGCAAAACTACTTCTGATGCTCATTCATATTTTTTTAGT
>NW_015511532.1:0-825 GCF_001515645.1 Sinocyclocheilus grahami | reverse complement strand
AAAATAAGATCAATCTTATGTAGCACATACATTTATACAAATTCTGACATCTAAAATCAAGCCAACTAATAACTTTCAATATAATATTGTTTTAATCACTGTTGATAATCTAAATACTGATTAAACAATTACATAATATAGCATCTATTTCATTAATTGCTACGCTTGCAAAACTACTTCTGATGCTCATTCATATTTTTTTTGTTTCTTAAAGTAATTTACTTTTAAATAGTTTTTAAGTATAATTAACCAACACAAATGGAATATTTATTTACAACAAAATGTCAATATAAATGAGAAACACTAATTTGTTATGTATGATAAAGGCAAAATATTACTTCAGTTGTTAAATGCAACATACAACACTTATGTACTAAAGTTTAACAATCAACAGCTTAACATCATTAAACAAGAATAAAAATAAATAAAAAATCAATAATTCAATGCACAATTACCTAATATAAATTATACACACTTAAAGGTATCAAAGCGTTTAATTCAACTCTGAAGTACACGTTCCACAAAATGTGCTTAAGACATTATAATAGAAGAAATGTTAAATGTAGTATACATCTTAACATTCAAAATTATACAATATATAATATCAGAATTACACTTTTTGTGTTATTTTCAGAATTATGTGTTATTTTCAGAATTAAACTATCTCTATTAATATATTGAGTATTTGAAAAAAAAATCCCTGCTATAAACTACAGCAGACACAATTAACTGTGTATACATCTGTGGCAAAAAAAAAAACTTCCAAAAAAATGAAATACCATCTCCATTTTAGTGCTCAAATTATTCAAAATTTTAGGCTAAATC
>NW_015511531.1:5643-10049 GCF_001515645.1 Sinocyclocheilus grahami | reverse complement strand
AGAAGAATGCTGAATCAGCACCACGAGAGCTTTCAGAAATGTAAATGTGCTCTTTGGTGTTGACAGCACAAAGCCAGAGTGTCAGCTAACGCAACAGAGGACAGAGAGAACAAGCAGAACATGCACAATATATTCAATATATAGTATCGCAAAAACTACCTCACAATGTCACGATTCAATATTCACACAGTTCAATTAAAAGTTTAAGCTTCATGATATTGATCCTAATTCAAAACATTTCTAACATTGGGGATTGTCAGATTGCATTGCAGTAAAAGCTCTTGTGAGCTCTAGTGCATCAGCAACATTAGAAAGTGTCAGGACCAAACTCCCCTTGGGAGGAACCAAGGATTCTCCTTTAAGTACTTAAAAGACTGTTATTGTGGATATCAAAAGGGTAGTATTGTTCTTCAGAAGTGAATAAACATGGAGATTTCCACATACACACACCTCTGTAATGATGAAGAAATCATCTCCTGGATCTCCTTGCACTACGATCTTCTCTCCATCTTCAAACTGCACAGGCTCCAGGGCATCGGCCACAGTCAACCTCTCCCACTTATCAAGGGATTCTGCGAAACACAACAGTTTCATGTTAGGGAGGCAGAAACTGTCAGTCAGATTTTCCTTTTCGGTTAAGGTACATGATCAGTTACACTTCAACTTCAACCTTTGAACTCAGGGTCCACGGGTTGGCAATAATAATAACAATCTTATTAAAGGGGTCATATGATGCTGCTAAAAATAATATTATTTTGTGTATTTGGTGTAATGAAATGTGTTTATGCGGTTTAAAGTAAAAAAAAAAACATTATTTTCCACATACTGTACATTATTGTTTCTGCTCTATGCCCCGCCTTTTTGAAACTTGCATTGCATTGCATCGCGCTGCGGAAACATAAAACCATGTCTGCATTTGTGATCAGAGAAATGACAAACAACAAGTGCTACTCTACTGCCCAAAACTCGTGTTTGAATCATCAGTGGCAACGAAAAACACAGCGGCCTAGCGTGAAGGGAAGCCCCGGCTTAGCGTGCGCTGAGGCCGGGATAGAGTGAGCTGAGGTGGGCTGGACTCCGCTTTGTCCACGGTGAAAGTTGATGTATTTCCTCAGCGACCAGCACAGATCAGCTCTAGGCATGACAAAGCGGATATCGTCCTCTTTTGGAAGACCAAACAAAGTAGTTTCGCTTTCACAACGAAACACACAGCGCCTTCACGACATGGCTGCAGCGTCAACAATACTACAGCGAGAATAAAAGTTATGCCTTCATCTTTGCGTGAACATTTGGGTGGCGTTATGCAAATCTTCCCAGATAGTGATGTAGATATGTGGGGGCGTGTTAGAACGAGCCGTTTTAGGTAGGCGTGGTTAACTTAACTTTTATAAAGAATATCTCTTTCGTTTTGAGACTTTAGTGTTTGCAACTTTACAGATCTTCTTTATGCACCAAGAGCTTGTAACACTCCAAAGAGAAAGGAAAAATTGAAATCGCATCATATGACCCCTTTAAGGGGTGTGCATCTTTGGGTAGAGCGTGAATAGATTAAATTTACGATTTATAGGTTTTCAATTCAGGAATGATTTCTGCAGATTCAGAACAATTCGATTCAATACGATTCACAATGAGGTTTAACTCGGGAACAATTTTTGCGAATTTGAATAAATCCAATTCACAACGAGATCTAATTAATGATTTGATTCTGTATTTTTTAAGTGCATTCATAGGATTATGTGAACGCATCTCCCAATGTGTCTTAAGCAAGAAAAAGACAAACTACTTAAAGGGACAGTCCACCCAAATCTAAAAATTCTGTCATCTATATATTTTTTTGATACTGTGGAAGTCAATGCCTACTGTCAGCTGTTACTCACAGTCTACAATATATTTTCTTTTGTGTTAGGCAGAAGGCAGAAACTCATACAGGTTGTGGAACAAATTGAGGATGAGTAAATGATGACAGAACTTTCATTTTTGGGTGAACTAATTTTATTGCACCCAGAAACATGAATGTAAAAACATTAATACACGTAAAACAGGCTACCTGAAATATAACAAAGTGTGCAATAAGCTAATAAAATACTTTAGAGCTGAGCAAACCTAGGTAAACCTAAAATAAATAAATAAATGCGTATATGCATATTTATTATCTAAAAATTCTGTCATCTATATATTTTTTTGATACTGTGGAAGTCAATGCCTACTGTCAGCTGTTACTCACAGTCTACAATATATTTTCTTTTGTGTTAGGCAGAAGGCAGAAACTCATACAGGTTGTGGAACAAATTGAGGATGAGTAAATGATGACAGAACTTTCATTTTTGGGTGAACTAATTTTATTGCACCCAGAAACATGAATGTAAAAACATTAATACACGTAAAACAGGCTACCTGAAATATAACAAAGTGTGCAATAAGCTAATAAAATACTTTGCTATTATATAGCTAATATAATAGCAAACCTAGGTAAACCTAAAATAAATAAATAAATGCGTATATGCATATTTATTTATTTTTAAACAAAGACAAAAATATTATTTTTAATAATATTAAATATATTTATATATAATATTTAATTATTCATTTTTTTATTACATGCACCAATATTGACAATAAAAATTAAGTGTTTTGTTTCAGTAGTAGTGGCCACTTTATCAATGTTGGCCAATGTTTATAAAGTTGGCCACTTTATCAATGTTTTGTGCATGAGGACGCAAATGATAGTGTGCTACATTTCCAATAATTTCTATATGCAAGTAAATTATTGTTTATATATTGCGTATTGAATAATACTTCCCTGAATCATGACTCATTTGATTTTTAGCATTTTAAATCAATGCCTGACCGAAAAAAAAAACCTCACAATCCAAAAATGTTTCAAAATCTGTGCATAGGCAGTATTTGTACTCAATGCATCAGGAACAGAAGTGAATCGTTACACCTCTAGATACCATAAATCTGATGATACTATGCTAACATCACGGTTCAACAAAGCAGCAATTCATTGAAATAAAAGCCACAGAAGATCTAATGAAAAGTTGTTGACTTTCCATGCATACAGACAATATTTTAACAAGCAGCCACAGACGGATATTTTTAGAGACCATTTTAAGAAAGCTTTGCTTTTTTTGAGTGCAACGAGCATCCGGTGGTCCGTGAGTGACCAGTGGGTGTGTCATTAGAGACTCAGACTAATGCTTTTATAAATAAACCGACTAATCAGAAAGACTCCAAGGCTTATCGTGAACTTCCTGCAGAATGTGAGGACTGCATCTCAACCTAGAAGAGCTTCTGTTGCTCATGGACTACTGAAGCCGTGGCCGTGAGAAATGAAACCGACAAAGCCATCATTCAATACCCACCACATTCCAGAAACCCTTCCCACCTTCCAGCATCCATCACACAGGCGTACCACACACGAACACGACCGCACTGAAACCCTCTGGACTTGTGCAGCGCCACTCCATCCTCCAGCTGCAAACAATAATGAACGCCTCTGCCCTTCACTGTTTGCTCGCTCTGTCATTCATCATTTCCCATCATCCCATCATCCCAGTGGAGGACAGTAGTGGGCGATCAGAGCTCATAATAGCGTTAACGTTTAAACAGTTAAAAGGGGCCGGTTGTGTGTGGCTGAGGTGTGTGTTTGTGTGTTGGGGCCGGCCTGTCTGCATGCCCCAGACTAATGGTCACTTTATCAGGCTGGCTAAGACATCCTCAGGCCCGGGCAGACGTCCACCTGCTTCAGTCGTAACATGAGCCGCAAGTGAGGGAAAAAAATCAACATGCATGCTTCAACTGAGAAAAAAGTGTGTCTATGTTAGCACCATACTCTTTTAGGATATTGTAACATAATATACAAAAATACATGATGAAGGCAAAAGTTATTTTTATTTAATAATATTGAATATATACAGGTGCATCTCAATAAATTAGAATGTCGTGGAAAAGTTCATTTATTTCTGTAATTCAACTCAAAATTGTGAAACTTGTGTATTAAATAAATTCAATGCACACAGACTGAAGTAGTTTAAGTCTTTGGTTCTTTTAATTGTGATGATTTTGGCTCACATTTAACAAAACTATCTCTACTAACTATCACTATCTCAACAAATTAGAATATGGTGACATGCCAATCAGCTAATCAACTCAAAACACCTGCAAAGGTTTCCTGAGCCTTCAAAATGGTCTCTCAGTTTGGTTCACTAGGCTACACAATCATGGGGAAGACTGCTGATCAGACAGTTGTCCAGAAGACAATCATTGACACCCTTCACAAGGAGGGTAAGCCACAAACATTCATTGCCAAAGAAGCGGGCTGTTCACAGAGTGCTGTATCCAAGCATGTTAACAGAAAGTTGAGTGGAAAGAAAAAGTGTGGAAGAAAAAGATGCACAAACAAC
>NW_015511531.1:0-1203 GCF_001515645.1 Sinocyclocheilus grahami | reverse complement strand
TTACACCTCTAGATACCATAAATCTGATGATACTATGCTAACATCACGGTTCAACAAAGCAGCAATTCATTGAAATAAAAGCCACAGAAGATCTAATGAAAAGTTGTTGACTTTCCATGCATACAGACAATATTTTAACAAGCAGCCACAGACGGATATTTTTAGAGACCATTTTAAGAAAGATTTGCTTTTTTTGAGTGCAACGAGCATCCGGTGGTCCGTCAGTGACCAGTGGGTGTGTCATTAGAGACTCAGACTAATGCTTTTATAAATAAACCGACTAATCAGAAAGACTCCAAGGCTTATCGTGAACTTCCTGCAGAATGTGAGGACTGCATCTCAACCTAGAAGAGCTTCTGTTGCTCATGGACTACTGAAGCCGTGGCCGTGAGAAATGAAACCGACAAAGCCATCATTCAATACCCACCACATTCCAGAAACCCTTCCCACCTTCCAGCATCCATCACACAGGCGTACCACACACGAACACGACCGCACTGAAACCCTCTGGACTTGTGCAGCGCCACTCCATCCTCCAGCTGCAAACAATAATGAACGCCTCTGCCCTTCACTGTTTGCTCGCTCTGTCATTCATCATTTCCCATCATCCCATCATCCCAGTGGAGGACAGTAGTGGGCGATCAGAGCTCATAATAGCGTTAACGTTTAAACAGTTAAAAGGGGCCGGTTGTGTGTGGCTGAGGTGTGTGTTTGTGTGTTGGGGCCGGCCTGTCTGCATGCCCCAGACTAATGGTCACTTTATCAGGCTGGCTAAGACATCCTCAGGCCCGGGCAGACGTCCACCTGCTTCAGTCGTAACATGAGCCGCAAGTGAGGGAAAAAATCAACATGCATGCTTCAACTGAGAAAAAAGTGTGTCTATGTTAGCACCATACTCTTTTAGGATATTGTAACATAATATACAAAAATACATGATGAAGGCAAAAGTTATTTTTATTTAATAATATTGAATATATACAGGTGCATCTCAATAAATTAGAATGTCGTGGAAAAGTTCATTTATTTCTGTAATTCAACTCAAAATTGTGAAACTTGTGTATTAAATAAATTCAATGCACACAGACTGAAGTAGTTTAAGTCTTTGGTTCTTTTAATTGTGATGATTTTGGCTCACATTTAACAAAACTATCTCTACTAACTATCACTATCTCAACAAATTAGAATATGGTGACATGCCAATCA
>NW_015511530.1:9181-10050 GCF_001515645.1 Sinocyclocheilus grahami | reverse complement strand
TTTTGGGGGTTTCTTGCTTTTAGACTAGTCGGATACAAAACTTGCGTTTAAACGACAGTCAAATTAGTCGTCGCGCACATCCCTAGTTTAAATGTGGGAGGTTTTAAAAAAAAAAAACTATAAAAAAATAAAAAGTTGAATAGTAATCTCTTTAATAGAAATCTAAAATGATTATTATTATTATTCAATAAGTAAAAACAAACTTTGTGTGCACGGGAGACACTGTAGGTGTGAAGTTGAAGGCATAATGACGGCTTGTTTACCGAGCAGCCACAAGTTTGGCAATTGCTGCTCCCAAGGGCATCATGTCATGGGTGTGACTTTTCACAGGCAGAAGCAAAAGGTTAAAGTGTGTACGCTCCCAGATCTCAGCACATTACCACGAAAACAAAAACAAACAAAACTGTTGTAATGTTTTTTGGCCAAATTATTTACAGATGAATGTCATTGCATCTTCATTAAAGAGGCTAAACTGTATCTGCTACTTTGTGTCCATTATTGTCATTATTTGGGAGTCTGTACAAGAGAACAGGACTCCCATTTTCAGACAGAAGTTTTTGAGATTGAATGATAAATACCCTTAATGGAGGAATACTCACAATACGGCATTCAATTCCGTCCAAAACAACTGAAAGGTGATACAGCGGGTGGACTGAATGCTTTCGCTCTCTTTCTATGGGAGTGTCTCTGTTTGTTTGTGTTTGTGAGTAGCCTATACATTCTTGCTATTTAGGTGTGTGTTTATAATGGTGCAAGTGAATAATCTTTGTATGACAAATAGTTTACCGGATGTTTAGAGTGAGAGCCGTTCACAAGTCCATTGGAGCCATTGGCTTTGCTGACAAGTATGTCAACTTTAAAGCCATTAG
>NW_015511530.1:7185-8290 GCF_001515645.1 Sinocyclocheilus grahami | reverse complement strand
TATTATTTTCAATGTTGAAAACAGTTGTGCTGCTTAATATTTTTGCTTAATATCTTAGATGAAAGTTCAAAAGAACAGCATTTATTTGAAATAAAAATATTTTTGCATGCTTCCGGAATAAAAATATGAATTGCTCTGGAAGAAGTCTTCAGAGTCCTCTTTTTTGTAATGTTGTAAGATCAAATATTGTAATGGTTTAAGATTAAATATAATATATTTATAAAAAATAATATTTTAATTACAGATTTTCATAGTTCCATAGTCAATAAGATCTATACATTAAAGGTATCTGAAAATTTGCAGAAAATTGGTTTAAATATGAAAGGTTTAATGGGACCTACATATAAACAAAAGAAAAAACTCTTCAATAATTATTCTGGATATACAAGTGCCTTATATATATATTTGTCTGTATATGGAGGAAAAAAGTGTATACCTATAAGATTTCTTATAGGAAGTCTCGACGATCCGATTCTGTAGTTGTGCAGTGACTCCTGCGATCTTTCTGTTTGTGCAGTGACTGCTGCGATATTTCTAAGTGGAAAAAAAGAGAAAAGAATGAGGGTGTGAAGAACAGATAATAAGAGAAAATGGGATTAAGAGGGAGACATGTTTCCAAAAGACACCGGAACAAACCGGCAATTAGACAAAATAAAAGCCCAATTATGTTTCTGTAATCTCCACAGCAAACAGTCCCATGTAATGAGGATAATGGAAACATATGTACACCTTTATTTCTACGGCAGACAAAAATCCTACTTTAAGGCTATGAGACATTGTGAAAATGAAAGATGGAGAAGTGAAAGCTAAAAAAAAAACAAAAAAAAGAATGGGGGAAAACATCATATTACGTAATTGAGTACTTAATCCAGCAATTTAAAGGTGATGTAATCTTTTCCGTGCTAAATAGCTTTCTGATACCCTAGCTTAATATGCAGACAAGAATGAGTACGGTATTAGTAGGCCGATTTCCCAGAAAGAGCATAAACGCTGTGACACTATTGAAAACATTGACATGTTTTTGTATTGAGTATCACAACCAGCCCTAAACATCAACAATGTCTCAACCAGTGACACTAGTTTTGGGACAAGACTACCTGTTTGT
>NW_015511530.1:0-1417 GCF_001515645.1 Sinocyclocheilus grahami | reverse complement strand
AACTCGTAAATACGATCTATCCGACATGACTTGAACGCACCATGACACACATCCATAAACCCTTCAGGTGCAGAACTGAAGTTTACAGAAGGTGCTTGATGCACATCCATACAGTAAAAATCAGCAATACCAGCTGATCTCATTGGAAACCAAGCAGCAATCTTCTGTAATTAATTCAGTCAGCCCAATAAAATCTGTACTTATATGTCATCTCATGCTAATATGCAACCTCTTCTCATGCAATGTTATTAAGCTATCTTATGCAAAAAACTTGTTCAGCTTTTGTTCAGTCGGAATGCCGATGGATTACCGTAGGTTCCTCAATGTCATGTTGCGCAACTTTATTGTTGGTAATGAAAAACTCGTTTATCAATTGACATGAATCCAAAAACAACAAAAGCTGATCGTTTAAGTGGAAATACAAATGATAGTGTAAATTTTCCTTGGAGGTTTCTGTCAACGCATGCATGTGGCTATGCATAAGGTTTTGTGTTGCAAATTCCTTTTTATGATTTACATATTTCCAAAGTATCAAAGGTTACGTACAAAGCTTAGTATGAAGAAAAGATGCAACAAAAATGCAAATCAAAATTGTTAATGTTAAACTATAGAAGCTTTTTCTCTACTATAATACTCACAACAAAGCCCCGAAAGCTTGGAACATCATGAGGGTGAATAAATGGCAATTTTTGTTTGGTGAAATATCTCTTTGCGCATTCTGAAACATTCTATCCACCTGCTACACTTCACTTGAATAGCACCCCAAATGTCTTGGCCTCGTGCCCTTAACCGAAACCTGCAAAAATTCCACATATGTGATATATTAATATAAAGAGACAGATTCTTCTTGCATGTGAATTTGTATTGACAAAGGCGACTGCTAGATTTCAAACACATATCTCATTCTGAAAGGCCATCTGACACACATCAAAGGAATAAAAAGGTGTTCAAATCCATAAGTGAGGTTACCAGCTACCTCATTTATCCCTTTTATCAAAAGAAATGACCTCATCTTGCTTCCCAGAGCCACTGTGCATTGTTTGTGCCAAGACATGAGCTAAACTCAATGAGTCAGCAAAGTACATGAATTAGATAATACTGGTCAGAATGGGTCAAATTGGAAGTTCAAATCAGCCATCCTAGACAGTTATGATTTGGAAACGGTGCATAAATTTTGGTGCTCTTGACAACAACCTGCAGAATTTGCTAGAAGCAAATCTGCTTGTGAAATTCACATTGTTTTGAATATATTTTGCATACAGGCTACATGGTCTTAAACCTTTAAGCAAATATTTGATTTACATAATAATCATAAATTGCTATATAACAGTGCTTCCCAAACCTGTCCTGGAGGCCCCCCCTGCCCTGCGCCTGTATGTCTCCCTTATCTAACACACCTGATTCCACTCATCAGCTC
>NW_015511529.1:9547-10050 GCF_001515645.1 Sinocyclocheilus grahami | reverse complement strand
GATACCGATATGGTGGCCGATATATCGTGCATCCCTAACCAAGAGTGAAGTCAACACCCAGATTATCAAATCGGATAAAAGTGTGCAGAGAGGCCCAACCTGGCGCCACACAAATATCCTCTAAAGTTGCATCCTTTGATAATGCCTGAGAAGGTGCAACACCTCTCGTGGAGTGAGCTTGAAAGCCAAGAGGCGAAGATGTGCCACTCACCCAAGTCGCATCTTATACCCAATGCAACATCCGTTGTTTCATAGTGGCAACATCCTTGTTGCGGCCACCAAAACACACAAACAGCTAATCAGATTTACAACACTGGCTCATGCAGTCAACGTTAATCCGTAGCATATGTGGTCTCTCATTCTCCTACGACTCAAAGAATGAAAGGAGAAAATGACTGCAACAACATCCAGAGAGCAAAATGAAGGAGAAGCTACTTTTGATATGCAACCTAGCTTCAGCCACAACAAAACCATCACTAGACTGGGAGCAATCGCCACTACAT
>NW_015511529.1:6502-6946 GCF_001515645.1 Sinocyclocheilus grahami | reverse complement strand
ACATCATCATAAACTTCTGGGCTCCGTAGGCATTGCTGTGTGGCATGCAAACAAAAAGATTGTTGTTCAACACATGGTCAGAGATGTGAAATGGCAAAACAAACGGAACAGAATCTCAAGAGACCGCAAAGAAAAAGGCAATTGTCTGAAGGGGGCCTGTCCTCTCTTTTGATACCTATTGTTCAGCAACACGTTTTGTGTATATGAAAAGTCAAAGACAAATTTCCACATTAGTGGACAAGAAAGGGTTATCAACAATTCACCGCATCACTGAAGAGCCCCAACTGGGCAACAGGAGCATTCAGGACGTCTCTCTCACACATATCTGGGAGATTCAACCACAGATCTCTACCACAGATTTCTCTGTCGCCACCAAAACCGCCATAGAATGACGGTTCATGTGAGCCGTATGCTTCCTGACTTCCTCTTCTTCCATATACTTAA
>NW_015511529.1:3014-5965 GCF_001515645.1 Sinocyclocheilus grahami | reverse complement strand
CAGCATGTGGTTCCACTGCGGTGCATGTACTCATAGAATACAATACGTTTGAATTTTACATTTAATTTATCATGGCATGGGTCACAACACTCAAAGCTCTAATCTAAAGAGAGTCACATTTCTTGGAAGGAGTGCCGCTCTGACTGTTGCCAAACTCCCCAAGAGTCCGTAGAAAGAACACGTTCCCAGCCGAAAGTGCAAACTCCACCAGAGATACACATGACATCTGATCTGGTGAGAGCGCAAGAAAAAGGGAGCAATCCATCAGCTGATTCTCAATAGCCTCAAGCTCAACACTGAATCTCCAGGACCCAAGCTCATGAGCCGGGACCACAAGGGATGACTGATTTTCTTATATTATTCATAAAGAGGGCCTTAAACCAAGGACTTCACTGTTAAATCATTGCAGTGTGAGATATTCAAAAAGCCATTAAGTGTGGCTTGAGCATGACAAAGACCCAAACTCTTAATGCACTTATCATGTGTGTCCTCACTCATGATGAAACAAGGAAACCGAGAAATGCGAAGACATAGCAGAGGGAGCCAATGAATCCGCACCATTCTGTACAGACTTCAAACAATTGTCACACCTGGAGGGTGTTCCCATAGGTTCACTCGAAGACTGGAACATTACTCTAAATAATCTTAAGAGCTAGAATTACGGCGCCTTAAAGGTACAAGTACATCTGCCCTGTCCCTCACATTTATTCAATGGGACTGAAGCACCACTTCACTGTTCGTTCGATGTTACATGTGCAAGACCACAATAAATGGAGCCATAGGGACAAAGTAAACGCTGTAAAAACGTCACTCTTTGCGTTTAATGCTAGTAAAACTTACATTTAAGTCAATTTAAATCATTACATTATCCATGTTGCTTTATTTCTCAATCACCAATCAGATGAAAGATAATAGTAATAGTTTAACCCGACATCATCATATCCGACATGTGAGCAACTCCTCTTGTAGTGTACCTGATTGATATATGCGATGCACTGCGATATGTTCTCCTCAGTGCAGAACGCACTTAACACGCTGTAGGAGGTTTTGGGCAGAGCCATGGTGGAATGCAGCGAATGGTGTAAGTTTTGCCTGGAGGGAGACATGCTGATCCCAGAAATACTGGAAAGCTCTTTGGTGTCTGTACAAAAGAAAAGAAAAGGCAGAGCCTGTTATTAAAGCCTGGCGAAACTAGACATGTCTAACATGACTGTTTTAACATGGTGCCGTGTAGCTGCAAAAGAACTAACCTGGGAGAGTTTAAGTTGAGGAAAAGTTTTAAAATAATAATAAAGAAACAAATACTGCAGGCAGTAGTGTCGCCAAGATATTAAATAAAACAATATGCGGTGCATTTATATATTTGATAATGAGTTAAATGAAAATGGTCTGAAGTTTTTAATAGGATTTCAAGATGGTCCGCTGATAATCTGTGTGAAACGTGGTGAAGATCAGACAATGGTCTAGAAGTTTGAAAAACTAGGTTTTAGACATTACAATTCAAAACGCAGAAAAACTAGTCTGAAATTGAAACCATGCTGGTTTTGACTCTTTGCATTCAGCTTTGCACAAGTTCAGGAAAAAAATAAGAATTTTGTTTCTAGGCCTAACAGTTCAAACGTTACTAGCCTTGACATGAGTGCAGATTTGACCTGTTGGTGGTGCTACAGGTTTTAGATAGAGATATCAAATTTGCTATGGTAATAGTGTAGATTGTCCTCTATCTGTGTGCCAAATTTCCCCAAGTATGGTCCTTCGGGCTGCAATAGAGTTATTAGTGGAGCAGGACAAGAATAAGAACGAGACTGCTTCGGTGATCGGCACCTAATAAAATATTACTTCAACAACCAAAATGGTGTCATTATTTACTCACCCTCATGATGTTCCCCAATAAGTATGCTATTATGTATCCAAACACAAATTTGACAATTTTTGAACAAACTTCACAACACCTTTTCTCCCCCATACAACAACTAACAGACAAATCTGTTAAGATTAGAAGTTTTGCAGATATAGTCACTATAAACGGACTGTTTGATGGAACAGTTTATAGTGTTACTATATAGTTTATGGTAACAGTTAACAGTTGCATGAAGATTCTTCAGAAATGACTCTTTTGTGTCAGGCTTGGAAAGACATGACGATGAGTAAAAATTTTAAATATTCTTTGTTTGTTAAACTATTACTTCCAACATATTACAGAACCAAAAAAAAAATAATAAAATTAAAAAAAAGAGAGAGAACAGGGAGAAACATTATTTAATATTGTAAAATTTGCTTCAATATAATGCAACACTTCACAGATTAATTAGAAACCGTGCTCAAATTAGCTCAGTCTCTTAACAAGATCAAGCTGACTCAACATTTCCATGTTTGATGCTCACCGAGAGATGGATCTGGCATCATTGTTGGAGTCCACCAATCTCCCATGTCAACCTTCGGCTCGGATGGGATTCTCCAGTGTCCTGCTCATCCAAATGAGATGCAAGGCTGGACACAAGTGGCTGGGCCAGAGACAGGCTAGCACTTGGCCATCGCGCCTGAAACCGAAGAGAGGCGCACTGGATTACACAGCAGAAGGCCTGTGAAGCCGGATTAAACAGCCGTGGAATCCCACTGCAGGATTACCAGAAGCAGCGGGGGGACGGAGCGGGTGGAGATCACGCAGAGCAAGAAAAGCATAAAGCACAGGAGGATTGATGTGTCATACAAGTGCATTTCCCCCCAAACCAGTTAAGTGCAAACCCCGCCCCACAGCCCATTTCATTGGTTAAGCCATTCACACAGACACTTGTCAAGAAAAGGTGACTTCATAGATTCAGTTCAGAATTCAGAAAAAAAAAACATGGATGCATCCAATCACGAAAAACAGTAAATACTCTGAGGAAGTGCTACCAACAACACAATTGTGTAGTAGACGATCAACTCTGCAATTAACATGACAAATGAAA
>NW_015511529.1:2597-2874 GCF_001515645.1 Sinocyclocheilus grahami | reverse complement strand
ATATTTTATGTTAAGCAAAGGAGTTATGACTAAGACATTGTTCCTTTTTCCTCCTGGATAATTCATTTGCATACATTCATTTTTCATATGCTTTTTATCCACACCATCAAATCCATTGATATTTGCAAGGTACAATCTGTAAATTCTTTATCTTTTTTTTTCTTGAATTGGGTAAAAATTAGTGCTGACAAATGATTAATCGCAATTAAATCGCATCCAAAATAAAAGTTTGTTTACATAATGTGTGTGTGTACTGTGCATATTTATTATGTATATA
>NW_015511529.1:0-762 GCF_001515645.1 Sinocyclocheilus grahami | reverse complement strand
TTTGATTTTATATGGTTTGTTCTGGCATGCAGATTTTTGGATGTGTGAACTAATATGTTAATAATTAATCCTCTATGCTCCCTAGGTTTTAAACTGTACTTTATTTTCAGTACCAGTTATGATGTTAAATGAAAAACAACATTGCTTTCTGTAGTCAAGGTCATTCTGTTCTGCGAGGCTTGGGCGGTGCAGTGGTTTTATCAAGAAGATATCAGCACGCTTCGGGAGAGAGTAGATAAGTGACTTTAACTCCATGTCAGTGATTCTCATTCTTCTGATTTCACAAGAGCTCTCGTGGATGGGTGGAACATTAACTTATATAACATTACTCACATTTAACACAGGGTTGTAATTTAATATCCTGCTCCTCAACGAAAGCCAGAATTGATCACCTCAGCACAGTTACAGAAGCAATACACTACAGTGAATATATTTGTACCTAGTCCACAAATCCTGTACATTTTCAAATCTCCCAAAAAAATAAAATAAAAAAGGGGGGGTTTTAGTTAATGAACATGCATTATATAAAATATAAATGTATAGCCCACACGAGTCTGGCCTGCATGCTGTTTTATTATTACTTTACTACATTATGCACCAATGCCAAATGAGTTATTGCTTCAAAACTAAATGACATTAGAGCAAAGCAACCACATGCAGTGGATTGTTGGGGTGTTATCACTAGATGGCAGAAACGTGCACTGCGAGTAATGAACCCAATACATTTGTATTTGAAGAATTTAGCCATCACTACTTAAACCT
>NW_015511528.1:9026-10050 GCF_001515645.1 Sinocyclocheilus grahami | reverse complement strand
GTTTAAAGGCTGAAATGTGAAGTTTATCATTTTATAAAACGTTTTTTTTGAAAACCTGTATCTGAACTGTAAATCACGTTTTACAGTTTAATATGGTATTACCCCGCTCATATGGTATTCATTTTATTTGTGCAGGTCTTAAGAAGTCTTGAATTTGAAACCCTGGTATGTCAATCTGAAATTAATGTTTTCATCTAAAGCAAGTTTTTGTCTGAAGGATGCCTTATATCGGTTTCTACATTGCTCTTTTATGCTGTTTCAACTTGTTTCTCACCATGAAAAGAGCCAAGAAAGCTGGAACCAAACACCCGTTATGAAGTAAAATAAAATAATAAAATATTAAAGCTAAATATTATTTAAAAAAGGGCTAATTATAGCGCGTAAAAATGACTAAAACTGAAAATAAAATGTAATTCTAAATATTAATAAATAGTATATAAATAATACTGGAATAGCTCTGAAAACACTTGAAGACAGGAGCTAAAATAGTTTTGTGAAGAGATTTTCTGTCCGTCCAAAAGTCAGTACCAGCTACTTCGCACATATAGCTTATAAAACAAAACATGCAGCACAGTTCTGCTCTTCAATATCTTGTTTACTTGCTACTTAAAATGTTTGTCTTGTTTTCTCAGTGGAAATTCTCCGGCAGCTGATCTTCAGAGACCTTGAGGACGCCTGGAGTCAGGATTCAGATGACACGCCCACAAATGAGACGGCCAATGAAAGGAGTCCTTTGACAGACGGAGCAGGGACGGAGTTATCTGATCCCGCCCCCGGTGAGAGGCCCAGCCAATGGGGGGAGGAGTCTGTAGAAGCTCCGCCTGTGGAGGCGCTGCAGTCGCCCGTTCAGGTGGTGAGGAAAGGTAAACGCTCGCCACCATATTACATGATGATCATAGTTCTCGAGCAAAATATCATACAGTGATTAAAATCACATTTATCATCCAGTGTTTATATTTAAAGGGATAGTTCACCCAAAAATGAAAATGACCCCATTATTTACTCGCCCTCAAGCCATCCTAGG
>NW_015511528.1:1933-2626 GCF_001515645.1 Sinocyclocheilus grahami | reverse complement strand
ACACACACACACCACTCACACACACACACACTCTCTCACACACACCCACACTCACACACACATCTCTCACACACACTCACACTCACACACACACACACACACACACACACACACACATCTCTCACACCCACTCTCACACCCACACTCACACACACATCTCTCACACCCACTCTCACACACACACACACTCTCACACACACACACACATCACAGCCGTCACTGTCCACACATGTCCAGATCATATTTGACCCAAAAACTAAAGAAAGAAATAAGAAGTTATATTTTGTTTAAAAAAAATGAATCCTCTTGTTTTGTTTTTGTTTTTGTTATTATTAGGTTAGGTCTATTTCTATATATATCTATATCTGTATCTCTCTATCTGATGTTGTAGGACATTGAAGCCGATCACTACAAACTCCTGAAGAAGTTAAGAAAGCCCTCTCCTGTGGATAAAATATCAAGCGATCTTGTCTACAAGTCTCCCACAGCGGTCCGAATGCCATCACTGGACCGCGGAGCTGGAGATGGTGAGGAAAACTGATGTTTAAAGGCCTTTTCACACTGAACGCGAAGACGCTTTTGATCCCTGTGGGGCTGATCACACCAGCCACGATCAAAACTACGCATTTTTTGTGTCGATTTTTTTTCCCCCGTCGCTCCGCGATGAAACGGGCCGTCCAATCAGATTTGAGC
>NW_015511528.1:0-1593 GCF_001515645.1 Sinocyclocheilus grahami | reverse complement strand
AAATGAATGTACAGATATGTTATTTACAAGTGTACCGTTTATGTATTTAACAATATACAATTACCAGATACTATGTATAAAAGTGTCTGATTTTTAATTGTTCGGGCTGAATATGGCCTGCGGGAAAAACCTGTTCTCATGCAACAGCTCAAAGAGGGAGTGAGCTGGGTGTGAGGGTGGTTTTTCCAGCCCTTTTCCTCACTCTGGAGCTGTAAAGATCTGTGATGTTGGGCAGTTTAAAGTGGCTCAATCGTGATCATATCTCCTGCCCTTCTGTATGAAACCAATAGAGAGAAACATTTTTCTACACATGAAATATGAACGCAAATAGACATGATTGTGAAGAAATATTTCCTCTGTGTTTTTTTTTTTTTTATGAAGCTCATGGTATTTTTATAACAATAAAGGATGTTCATGATGGAAGATATGTGGGTGTAGCATTCAATCCATTATAAAACATACAAAGAAGGCATGTCTGGCTATTATAGATCAAAATCCACTTTAGGTCAAAAAGAGGACGTTATCACAAGTATTAAAGTGGGTTTTAAGCAAAAACATTAATAATCACATAGATTTAGCTAATTGTGCCTCTATTTAATATGTATTATTGTAAGCATTATAGATAGTTTGTGTTTCTGGTGCGGAACCAAACTTTATTTGTCTTAATTTAATGCTGTTGAGCAGCAGATGATGTTAAATCCATATATGAATTGCATATCTGATGAAAATGCACTGTTGTTGGCGCCACCTAGCGTGCAGACGTGAAGGCGATTAATCGTTTTGCGCGCGGTGTGAATCGGCCTTTAGAGTTTAGTGCTGTTTTTAACACACTTTAGCGTGTTTAAATCCATTTTCCAGAGCAGAAATGTTCATAAAGTCTGCAGATTCCGTGTTATGTTTAATATTTCTGTGTTGTTCGTTCAGGTAAAGAGGGCGTCTCAACAGAACCGGCTCAGCCCGAAATCCAGTCCACTGGTTTCTGACGGTTTACACTGGACCTGATAGAGGACTTTCATCTCGCGCAAACACACACTCCGCACTCTGTGATGTAGCCCCTTCCCAGCATGCCTTGCGCCTGGAAGCACCATCCAGGCTAAAATTATGTGTTGTTTGTGTCAATCAGAAATCCGTGTCTCGAGACGGACGACCCTTCGGCCAGCGCTGAGAAAAAAAGGACGAAAAAGAAAGTAGTAGCGCATTCCAGAGAGAGAATGAGATGTTATTGACGAAGAGCGAAATTGTGAAGAGATGCGTGAAGAACAGGAAGTGAAAAACGCAAGTGGAACGTGATCTAGCGCGGCTGAAGACATGACTCTGTCCCACGAAGGGAACCCAGCACTTTACCTGCTGTCCGTCTGTTTCTCGTCAGGAAACTCGTGAATACAAACGGGCGACGTTTCGGCCGCGCATATCGCGAGCCGCGTCCGTTTACGGATAAACTGCGTTGACAAATTCAGGTTCTTTTGCACTGGGACCCCTGTGGAATTACACATGAGGGGGAGGGGGCGAATAAGGATGTCTCACGAAATCATTGTTCGTTCGTTAATATCGTAGCTTGTATTTTATTGCGTAACACTATGCGAAAAAAAAAAA
>NW_015511527.1:9654-10060 GCF_001515645.1 Sinocyclocheilus grahami | reverse complement strand
GGTTTCTCTCATGAACTCTTCCATGAATGAATAAACTAACATCTTTCTCCCTAATGCGTACAAAATATTAATTTGAAGCTAAAACAAACATATAACATAAATAACAGGTGTGTGAAGCCCCATTAAATTATTTCAGATTGATTTATACCATACACACATATACAAAGCTAGAAACCTGTATGTAAACAGGACCAAAAAATAAATAAAGAGCTAGAAGTAATACATTTGTAAAATGGAATTACAACTCAAGATAGACTTCAGTCATTTTAGATATTTTTAGTAGTTTATAGGTTTTTGTTTTTGTTTGAGTTTTTGTTCTTGGTTATGAGAGATTTGAACCAGCAGACAATGTACTCAATATACATTGTATATACTCAATATAAGAACTGTAGAAAATATAGAAAAT
>NW_015511527.1:9258-9644 GCF_001515645.1 Sinocyclocheilus grahami | reverse complement strand
ATTTTGGACACTGAATGAGTTTGGTTTCCTAAGAAAGCATTGTTGATGTCATTGATTATGGTCAAGTCCTGTAGTTGTTCTGCTTCAGATGAACTCACAGAGGGCAGGGCTGTGATCATGGTGTCATCTTATTTGGCAGCTGGTAAGGGTGCTCAAATTGGGAGGACAAGCCTTGTGGATAAGATAGCCTGTGTTAGTGATAGGATGTCATCGGTGAAGACCCTGTTATGCTTCTAATATAATGTAAGACTTAAAGGCCTGGTTTCAGAGACAGGGCTTAAACTAAGCCATGATTAGGCCATAGCTAAATTACACTCTCAAAAATAAAGGTGTTTAAATGCTTCTTCACAGCGATGCCATAGAATAACTATTTTTGGTTCCACAAA
>NW_015511527.1:4259-4973 GCF_001515645.1 Sinocyclocheilus grahami | reverse complement strand
GAATAAAATAGGCTATATTCAACCAAACATATAGCTACACTGCTTAATTTAAATAGTCCGTCGTACAATTTGTGCCGTGCAGCCTCAGCTCGGGCCAAGTACATGCGTAAGAACAGCGCCGTTTGCTGTCAATTTCTCTTTAAATTCGTTTTGGCTTTTTTAGCAACTTATATTTTTCATTCTTGTTCTGAAACAAGAAAACAAGAAACAAGAATTTTCATTCTTGTTTTGTTCTGAATACCAGTAATTTGGATTTGTTGTGGAGTGAGGAGAACTAAAATAGCCTATAGGCTAGCTATTGTGTTTACTGTTTGTTCATTATAACATTCCGCTTTATTAACCAGTATTATTTCTGAATGCTGCGGTTTGTGCTTATCCCTCTCCTCTCTCTCTCTCTCTAAAAAATACTTACTGTTGGTTAACAGTTAACCAGTTATGTTTATGTATGTGTGTAGTCTTATGCTTCGCTCGACTTGATTTCATGTAAATGGTTTAGAAAGAAAAAAATGAGGCGCGCTTAAAAAAGTTTAAACCCCTGATATACATTATGGATAAGGCCCTGCCTATGCCATCTATTGTGTTATTACAAACAGCAACCTAAACTACAACTTAACATTAAGGCCTACATAGGCTACTGGTATCTAAATATGATTTTATAATTGTCCATCCCCCTGTGTCAACAAATGTATAGGCTAATGAGCAGCAATAAACTAC
>NW_015511527.1:2193-2431 GCF_001515645.1 Sinocyclocheilus grahami | reverse complement strand
CAACTGATCCTGAGACTGAGCTAGTATGAGCCAGTCGTCGAGGTATTTGAGAATGCGAATGCCCTGTTCTCTCAGGGGAACAAGGTCTGCCTCCGCAACTTTCGTGAAGACACGGGGCGATAGGGACAGCCAGAAGGGCAGGACCTTGTACTGATGTGCCCGTCCTTCGAATGCAAACCTCAGGAATGGCCTGTGGTGCGGAAGGATCGACACATGAAAGTACGCGTCCTTCAGGTCG
>NW_015511527.1:0-756 GCF_001515645.1 Sinocyclocheilus grahami | reverse complement strand
AAAAAACTTTTTTTTTTCTACCCACTTGTTTCTACTTATCTTTTTATCTTTTAGTGGACAATATTAGTATTTTTACAGCCTTTATGTGTCATTTCCATTGATATAAATGACTGACTGACTGACTGATTGATTGATTTGCTGTTAGCCCCCTAAGCATCAGAAATCTATAAAATGTCCTGTTGCCCATGTTTACCTTTGATGCTTGGACACTTAATAAATATGATATAATATGTTTTTAGAGATGTTCATATGAAAAGACTTTGTAGATACTGTCAATGTGTCTGCATTACACATTTCAACATATTTCCAAATATAGAAAATATTTTAAGCAGGTGTAGCACTGTAGCACATCTTGTTTTGTAGGATAAGGATCTGGTCAGTTTTCTCAAAGCAAGAACAGAACCTCTTGATTTCCTCAACATTCACATCTCCTCTCAGACTTCATGTTAGCAGCAGCAAGTTTTTGCTCATGCACCCTGAATGAACTTCAGCACAACCTTGTTTTTGTACTGTTTGTTCTTTGTTTGTTGGATGGCTCATTTCACCTTTTTGTTGAACAGTTTTGTTCCGCCTGTTTCGCTACAGACACTCTTTACTTTTCACTGAGGATGCCTCTGGGCTGTTTTGGGTTTGTTGTTGGGAAAATGGCAATCTGTTTTGTGGATATTATTGAGTCTACACAGAATGTTATGCTATTGGTGATGGTGGGAACCTGCTCATCCAGGTTGGAGCTTGTCTTCATGAACAGCTCCCAGG
>NW_015511526.1:19993-20323 GCF_001515645.1 Sinocyclocheilus grahami | reverse complement strand
TGTGTGTGTGTGTGTGTGTGTGTGCGTGTGTGAGTGTGTGTTTGTGCTAATGGCTATGACAGTAATAGGAGACAGAAGCACTCAGCTGTTGCTGGACATCATGTGTCATCCAGCACAAAGAATAGTAAACAAAAAAAGAACATCTGCATGTTTAAGCACACAACTAAGCAAAGAGCATATCCACATGCATGACGCATACCTGAGTTTGTGTTAGATTAATGCTCTGTATGTGGGGAAATATCAGAACGCTATCCTTTCTATGGACGTCCTTGACTGATCCCCCATGGACACCAACCCCAAAAACCTGGCAGAGAGAGAGAGAGAGAGAGA
>NW_015511526.1:8830-10051 GCF_001515645.1 Sinocyclocheilus grahami | reverse complement strand
GAGAGATGTTTATACTGTACTAGATATTCAATTTAATATTGTTTATAATTTATTTTGTAATTAAGGTTTTTGGCAGAACAGAATTTAGGCCATATGAGTGTGTGTTTGCAGTAGGTACCATTTGGTCAGCATGTCGAGGGCTTCAAGCGGAACTGGATATGAGGAGAGGGTTCGGATCTCCACAGACACCACTGAACCCGTCGGGTTTTTCAGAGTGAAATTCTTCACCTGGATTAGTGATTTACATTAATAGTTCAAACAATGCTGAAAATTCCATGTGATGCATCAAAAGGTGGCATGTTTGATTGCCCTTTGAATATTCTTACTAAAGATGCTCCTTTTGTTCTTTTATTAGTGATTTGCATACCTTACTCTCATTGACAGGTGTGGCCCCAAAGTCCAGGGGTGAAGATTGGTTTGCAGGAAGTCTGGGCCACCTGAATAAAACACACACACAAGACAAAAAAGATGAGTGAATGTACATATGTTTAAACAGCATTCAAAACGGGTAGCCTATTTGTCCCCACACGTTTGTTTCTACCTTCCAGCATGTTTACCTGCAAGAAAGCTCTCTGCTACAGTGCCAACGGCTACAGAGTGAAGAGGCCAGACTGCTGTCCACTCTCCAGAGAGATGAGGAGGATTCTGGGAGAAGGGACTGCTGCCACTCAACATGTCCTGCAAGTTCATACACATACAAAATGCAAAAGCTAGTATGCAAAAAACTATTCAATCAATTTATAGTACAAGATTATGATAAGTGACTACAACAGTGCTACTAGGGGGGCTCAAGATGACTTAACTTAAACAAGCAATAAAATAAAGCTGAAACTATAAATTAAATATTAATTTTTTTAAATGTACTTCCTCACAGGGTTATTATAGAAAAGTAAAACAAACTAAAACCATAAAAAACATTGTTTACTTGAAATAAATGTTAACTGAAAAAAATTAAAGAAAATATAAGAAATCTAAAATTTCAGCTAGTTCAAGGCTATGTAGTTTAACTACATGTACTATAATACTAAAAACAGGTCCAATTCTTGCTGTTAACAAACCATTAACTACGACTCAAACTCCTAATTTGCTGCTCATTAGTAGTTAGTAAGATAGTTGTTAAGTTTAGGTATTGGGTAAAATTAGGGATGTAGAATATGGTCATGCAGATTATGTGCATTATAAGTACTAATAAACAGCCAATATGTTAATAATAGGCATGCT
>NW_015511526.1:0-983 GCF_001515645.1 Sinocyclocheilus grahami | reverse complement strand
AAAAAGTTCTAAGGTGCAAGACGCTGTCTAGTGAATGTTTACAGAGATAAACAATTGAAAAGCAGCGCAGTGGACACAAAAATGTGCAGTCAACAGCCCCTATTGCCGTAATTTGTGCTTTCTGTGCAGGCCTTAAGAATAATATCAACAAAAACAAGACTTTAGTCATGTGGGTTTACATGGGTGTCTCACAGCATGGCTGTTTGTTTTTTTTGTTTTAAGTACGTGTAAAGGCAATTGAGATAATTGATTCTAAACACATTCTAAATTTTAGAAATGTAATGCTGAAAACACGTTACAAAAACTGTGAACTATGCAGTACTGAATTGTGGAGTTAGACCATTTAACAGTTTTTCACCATTTTTGTGTTCAGGTTTTTTTGGGCTGGCCTGAAATCATGTCTCAAATACCGCTTTTACCGCGACAGCAATTGGAGAGCAGATTATTCTTTATGCTTTTGAATTGCACTCGCAGTACTTTGATGTCATAAACAGATTTATACGGCAGCGATGCATATCAAACAAGCCTATTTTTAAAAGCCGTCGGAGTTCAGGTAAATTAACAGCATTAACACAAACAATTAATGATTGACAGAAGAGATCAACGCTCTCCTTCCACAATAAATAACAAGTGATTGCGGTCACATGTTGGTGACGTAGGAGGTTCTGCTCCCTGCAAGTGGAAATGCAAGCCGGTTCTGAACGAGTGCATTTTTGGCCGAGCGCCGGTTCCAGCTCTGGCACCAGCCCCAGTAGAAAGGCGGTAAATGACACACTGGAGCCAATGAGGAACCACGGAGAATACTGCTTCTTTTTTCAAGATTTTAATAACGTTTTATTTACTTGGTGTTTTTTAATCATTCAAATTTGGCTGGGTGGTTAATAACACTTTTCTGTGGCATTACAAACTCAGAACACATTTAATATTGCTTTACACAGACTCTAATGTATGATGTCCTCTGTGTGTGTGTGTGTGTGTGTGTG
>NW_015511525.1:9393-10052 GCF_001515645.1 Sinocyclocheilus grahami | reverse complement strand
TTTTTTTAATTAATCACGACATTTAAAGTGTGTAACGTAAAAATAATGTTCTTGTGGATCACAGATTGAGGAAGCCCTGGTGAGACGGAAGAAAATGGAGCTGCTGCAGAAATACGCCAGTGAGAGCTTGATGGCACAGAGTGAAGAGGCCAAAGCATTACTTGGTTTATAGTGGGATCAGTGTGTTGGGTTGGAATGGGTTCATATTCCTTTGTGGCGTGCACAGTCTTACACAGCCATGACTCTTAATGTGAACGAACGTTGAGGCCAGAGCTGAGCACAAGATGTATAAGAAACAGAGAAATTGATGTGGTTGAAGATGCTTCTGAACATCGAAGTGTGCAAGCCAGGCACAAAAAAGCTGAAATTATTTGTCTAGATTAACTTGACATGATCAGTATGACGCCGATTAACTGTAGTTACCATTTAGTCGTTAAGCTGTGTTACATCTGTGCTATTTGGACCGTACCTGATCATGTCAAATTGTGTTACGTTTAGGTATGAACTGTTTTTTTGCAAATTGGTTTTTGAAAATGGAAAAACAATTGAATTTGTTCAACCTGTGGAAGCACAGAAATCTCTCTAAATATTTTGTATAGCATGTTCACTTACCCTTCTTGGACGAGTAAACTGCTTTTTTACAAAACTCTGTATACTGT
>NW_015511525.1:0-1570 GCF_001515645.1 Sinocyclocheilus grahami | reverse complement strand
CTTATTATCTGAAGTGTTGAGATTTTTTGAATGCACATTAGTTTGTTTTTCATGTACCAGTTAAGACATTGGTCCAGTTTTCGCATGGGTCTGAAAGCAATCAGCAGACAGGCCGAATAAAAGTGTAAATCCGCTGTCTGACAGAAGGTGGCGCTTATGGAACAGCAGAAATAGAGCCGCTTTATCAGGCACTTGCTTAATGCTGAGAAGTATTTACTGCGGGTTTTTCAATTCAGGATAATCAAAGATGGCTTTAATGATAATTAAAATAAGAAACCTCGTTACTGCCCATAGGGACTTTTTATTGTGGTTTATCGTCAAACCGATAACCGTTTCATGCCTAGAATCCTCTGGGTTTGGTCATGTTATTTAAAAAGTTTAAATACGATTTTTGTTACATGCTCCAAACCATAAAGCATTTATGTATGGTTTATAACCATTGATATGCATGATAATCTCCTTGTTTGATTTGTAGATATCGCAAGACCAAGTCATGATGTCTCACAGCCCTTTGCGAATGTTCAAGAAATATCACGACAAGCACGTTCTGGTGTCTGGACAAGGTCCTGTGCTCGACATCGCCAAAAAGTATCCTTGCCTGTCCAGTGTCTTCAGGTTCTTCTCTGTCGATCCGATGGCTGCATTTTAGTGAACTAAATATACAGACAAATAACCACAGTTGGATTTTTGGCCAAATCCTGTCGCACTAGTTCGAACAAAGCCTGAGTTGCTGGCTAGTTGTGTAACAAGTACTTGGATTCATGGCAGCAGGGTGAACAGCTAGCACACATTTATGAGCTAAACAAATGAAACAACTGTGATGCTTTTTATCGAGAGCCCAGAGAAAACATCAAAGATTTGAACATGGATGTACATGACCACTGAGAGAAAGCGATCATCTCTGGTCTGTGTGATTATGACAGTCTCTCTGGCTTTTGCTGGCCTTTCCAGCATCTCCGTGATATTGTTAGATGTGACCGTATTATATTGATATACCATATTATGTGATAGTGTTTACAAGCTTTCCACGAGGAATAGGATTATCGTAATCCTTCAAATCTCCTGTATTTGTTTGTGAATACAAATGGATTTGGATCATTAAAACAGTGATAATCACTTTTAGGTTCATCCATGAGTCAAATGAATTCTTGACTCACTGAATCAGTGTGGGCTTCACAAACGTGGTCAGTATCGACATGCTGCGCGAATCTTTCCCTCTGCTGGACATGGTGGACCACAACAGACGGCCCAAACTACCGGTAAGTCAGTAACTATACACGTCTTATCAATATTCGCTCTGCTTTGATTATTTCTTTTGATTATTACTTACTAAATGATGCATCACGAAATCTGAATTCTGGAGCAGTTTGATTTAACTTGATTGCTTTGGTACAATTCACTGTAAAAAAACAAATGCACACTAGCATTTAAAAGTACAGTTTCTTCTTAAAGAAATTAATACTTTTATTCAGCAATTGATCAAAAGTGACAGCAAAGACTTTTATTATGTTACAAAAGATTTCGGTTTCAAATAAATGCTGTTCTTTTGAGCTTTCTGTTCATCAAAGAA
>NW_015511524.1:8840-10055 GCF_001515645.1 Sinocyclocheilus grahami | reverse complement strand
TACCGTGATATAACGCATTACCGAATACCGGCACAAGTCTACACCAACGGCACCAAACCAAAACCACTTGTTAGAGAAAAACACTAAAATACATACTGAAGGGGATTTACTTAAAAATAACAAAAGTAAACTACATCTGAGAACACAATGCATGAGATACAGTTTCCCACAATTCAATGTGCTTGACTTTTCTGTTTCTAATGGAACAAATAAACACAATGCTTATCATTTATCACCTGCCAGCAGTGTTTAACATCTCTTCTTGGCTCATTATTTGATAGGACATATGTAAATGTGGATTACAAATGATTTATATATTATAAATGTTATTGTAACACTGTCCCATTTCACTGTTCCAGTAAACACCCAGGAAAAGGCATTCCCAGTTTTTGTCCTTGTTTAGGGGCCCATCCTGTACAGTGTCCTGTGTTCCGTCGTTGAGTCTCAGAGGCAGTGCACATAATAATCAATATGTTTGTATAAAGGTAAATAAATAAAGCTATTTTTAGAGATTTTCTGAAAATTCAAAATATCAGAATTTTATCAATAAAAATAAAATTGGATATATTTTATGGGGATTGATTGAAGAATTCATAGAAAAACTAATTTAGACTCCAGTCTTTGCTGTTCCAGATTAGTTATCTAAAATGTAAATGGTCTCATCAAAACAGCACATATTGTCAAACGGATGTGTCTCTGTGTGCCTGCATAGATGTGCATACTTGGGACCATCCTGCCAAGTGTGGGGTGTCTGTGGGAATACAGGAACAGCAATTCTGCTCATAGTTTTCAGTACTGCAGTACAATATGGTAAACAGTTGCAGTATCACTTCATTTTATTTATTTATTTTTTTATTTTTTGTTGTTGTTACCCTATTTTATGTCAGCTTTGGATTCTTACTAATTCTAAGTTTAAGTTTGAGACCTAGTGAACTTTAGCATATGAGTTTATAGTATAGGCACATAGTGTTTCTTTACAGTGACAACTACTGGCCTGTCAGCATAATGCAGTGTTTTTAGTTCTCATGGATCTGTGTGAACAAGGATCGTTTAGACAATGCTGTCGTCTATGCATGAAACTTTAAAAAAAAAATGCTAAAAGAAAAATGTTCTGCTTTTAGTACAATGTTGTGAGACCGTACTCTAATTTCCCTAATGTCCCAATTGATTTTCATCACTTGAATGTTTTCATTTTAGTCCTGATGTAAGTGAAAG
>NW_015511524.1:0-5276 GCF_001515645.1 Sinocyclocheilus grahami | reverse complement strand
TCTGTGTGATTTATAAGCGTTTTGAAAAGTGGGGACATGGGGTAATGTCCTGAAAAGTCACCTTCTCCTTGTAATACCTATGTCGTACCTTTGTCATTATACACATTTATGTCCTCATTTGTCACAAAAATGCATACACATTCACACACTGTAGACAAGCCAGATTCATTGCAGCAAACACATTAATCACCTCGTGGCCCAAACATCCTGAAGGATCTCCCATGCTGCACCAGTGTTTGTGCATTTTTCACCTGGGTGTTTGTGTTCTTGTTGCGTTTCTGGTTTGGTGAGTCCATTATTTCTGCTTGCCTGTCAGTGTGAAGAGTCCGCATGAAATGCATGTCACATCACACATGTACATCTGTGTGTGTGTGTGTGTGTGTGTGTGTGAGTTTGCATGGACTCATGTTTGCCTGACCGTGAGACCTGCGCTTCAGCAAACAGTCGAGATTGAGTGTGATTGCAGAAAGTTGTGTAACTCTCTGTTTGGAGAAGTGTGCGGTTGTGTATCTGACTTTTGCTTATTTTGGCGAGTGAATGTGCAGGTGTGTTATGTGTGTTTGCAGTATAAGTGTGTGTGTGTGTGTGTGTGTGTGTGTTGATCAGTACAGTGAAGAGTGTTAGCATGCCGTTATTTAAGATTGATGCACGGATGGATGGATGGAAAAATACAAATTGTACAAAACGAAATTCGTTCCAAAAAAAAAAAAAGGATTCTTCAAACAAAATGTATGAAGTGGTCAAAAATTGTGTCTGACCCACTTCATTTCTCCCGGCGTACTGCCGTCCAATTTTACCACACCCTGATGTTTACAATTTTCTTTCTTAATTAACAGATTGAACTCAAACAAAACAAACACATATTTAAACATACTAATATAAAATAAAAATAAATTTTCTTAAATGGCTACAACAGATAGACAGACAGACAGAGATGGATTAAAAGATACACAGACAGACAGACAGACATATAGATGAAGAAAATCTAGCAGAAAATAAAATGGAGTGATGGATGTTAAAGTAAAAGAGACAGGATAATAAAACAAAGAAGACAGAGAGAGAATAAAGGATGGAGAAAGAGCAGAGATGAAGAAGCAGAGAAGCTGACGAGAGAGAGAGAGAGATGACAGATCGCCTGAACGCTTGAGAGGGTGCATGTGTTCACTGCACTGGAATGATTGTGAGCAGTGAGGCGTCAGATGTGCAGCACTGTCACACACACACACACACACTCACACACACACTCACACACAGAGAGAACGCTTCATTAATGAATATTCGTGTCCGGCTGGCGTGCCGTTCTGCCATCTGTGGCATGTTTCACACAGTAATTGTTCTCTTCATCTTCATTTCATTGTTCCTCGTTCACTCTCTGTGTTTGAAATCGAGCAGATGTGTGTCACGAATTCAATTCATTTGATTGTTCCTGCATCCGTCCGCTTCCAAAGCGCCAGAAGAATGGCACGGAGTCATTTCATTCGTTTGAAATAATCCCCATTTAATTAAATTGAACAGAGTTCATTTCATATGAGTCTGTTTCACGTTGCGATCTGATAGGTAGACCGAAGGTCAAAGAAGAACGTGCAAACGCAAATTCACTTAAATGACCCGCCATCAGATGTCTGTCCTCATGGCCTCAGATCAACTCAGCTGATGAAATATGAAAGATGTAAGTAAAACGAGGAGACAAATCAACTAATAAAATAGAACATGTACATGTTACACATACAGTATGGCTGGGCGATATGGATAAAATATGATAAAATATTATCACTATTTATTTTTTCATATCATATGATATTGATCGCAATATTCTTTTACTCTTAATGTTACTGTTAATTTCTGTCCAGTGGTGTAGTCCTAAAGAAAAAAGTGGTTTACTATTACCCAGTCGCCCCCAACCCCCCCATCCCACCACCACCAAACACATTTTTTTTTTATTGTTGTTGGTTTATTAGTAATTTAGTAATATCAAAACAGTGCACTCTAAAATTGGTCGACAGATTTTTTAAAAAGTAGTCTACATCATGACGTCCAGGTTGTTCCTCTCGACCGCATTATTACAGTTCTATATCATTTCAACATGTGTCTTCGGAATTATATTCATTGTGAAAAGTGCTTCACAGATTCTGTGACATCTGAATTTAATGTTTTATTTTATGCATTTATACACTGATTGTATTATTTAGGAAGGGAATTACTTCCTGGGGTTAAAATTCGTCCCAGGACATATCCAGCCCACGAGTTCCCCCATGAATGTTTTGCTGGGTTATAGGGCCTTCAATGGGAGCAAATAAATGAATAAATAAAACAGGATAGAAACAAATAATGATAGATATTACTGAATTCAAAGCAAATGCATTTTTGTCAGATAGAAATGCACTTGACAGTAAAGCAATGATTTTGAGCTAGAATGCAAAAAAAGGTAGGCCTACTATAGATTCTGTCATGCTTTCCTCACCCTCGTGTGATTGCAAACCTGTATGACTCACTTTCTTCTGTGGAACACAAAAGAAGATATTTTGTAGAATGTTACCAAACCATTTTGCTTATACCCTTGATTTCTACTGTATGGACAAAAAATGTCTTGAATTTCTCAAATCATCTTCTTTTTTATGTTCCACAGTAGAAATAAATGCATACAGGTTTGGAATGACATGACGTTGAGCCAATGGTAATTTTAACTATCCCTTTAAGAACTTTAATATTTGTAAATAATACACACCTAATTTATATAAGACACTGATATTTATCTTTAATCGGGCTCTTACTGAATCTTCTATTAAAATGAATTAGAACTAAACATCTAAAGAGAGAACTTCTTGCTTATAATTAGTCGGGTTATTAGTAAGATGGTGGCCACAAGAAGTAAAACCATGGTAAATTACTATGGTGCTGAATTGACAAGCCTATGTATTGGCGTTTTCCAGTTTACCTCTTCATGCAGTTTACATTGTCGTGGCTGTTTTCAGCCAGCATCACTACAGAGCCTTCAATGTTCTCATATATCACACGACTATAACAATAATTCTGTCACATCTGAATGGATGAAGTGACTTGCTCCGTTTAATCACTTTACATTGTGGCGCAAGCGCAGCGCTGTGCGGGAGACCGATCTGCTCAGCTTTTGTGCGCCGCTTCACACTTTTTGGAGTATTCGCTTTTTGCAGTTCGCTGTAATTTAAAAACAGTGCCTAATGTGGGTCGATCGGCCGAATGGGAATGTCCCGGTACTCCCGATGGCCAGTACATCCCTGAGTTTGCAAAACAAAGAAAAGAGTAGATGAAATATATCAGAGTGATGAAACAGAGAGAATAAAGACACTCCCAAGAGTGTTCTTGGGAGTTGTAAAGTCAGAGAACTCGACTGATGTCTGGCAAAAGCCCATCGCAGTGAACGGTGAACAAATTATTTTCAAGCTAATCACTGGAGCTGCGGTTACAGCCATACTTGTACTCAAAGAGGAGCCATGGTGTTCTCAGCCAGCCTACGAAAAAGCTGTGTGGCCCTAGCAACACGCCAATACAGCTGAGAGGGCAGTTCGAAGCATCACTTCATCATCAGGGAAAAATAATAAAACACCCAGTGTTCATGATACCAAGACTCGTGACCCCTCTCCTTGGACTACCTGCCATAAAAGAGATACAATTTCTGCACACAGTGAATATAATTCAGACATCAGAACCAAATTGCAAAGACCTTTTTCAGAAAAGTCTTCACAGGTCTTGGAATACTAGAAGGAGCTTACAAAATCACCTGAAAGGGTCAACCACTGCATTTGCTCTGTCTGTCCCCCGTGGAGTGCCCTTGCCCATGATGAACATAGTCATATAGGAGCTAAAAAGAATGGAAAACCTGGGAGTCGAAGTGACAGAGTGGTGCTCAGGTATGGTTATAGTACCAAAACCAAATGGCAAGATCCGAATCTGTGATGATTTAACACATCTGAATAACAATATCTGCAGAGAGAGACACATTCTTCCAGCAGTGGATAAAACACTGGCTAATCTGTCAGGTGCAACAGTTTTCTCTAAGCTGGATGCTACTGCTGGATTCTGGCAGATTCCCTTGCATAAAGATCCGGTCCCGCTCACTACCTTCATTATGCCTTATGGAAGATACTGTTTTCACCGCCTTCCATTTGGCATTTCATC
Source organism: Sinocyclocheilus grahami (assembly GCF_001515645.1). Taxonomy (NCBI): domain Eukaryota; kingdom Metazoa; phylum Chordata; class Actinopteri; order Cypriniformes; family Cyprinidae; genus Sinocyclocheilus; species Sinocyclocheilus grahami. The sequence continues at coordinate 1,121 of NW_015511524.1, read as the reverse complement.
AGCAGCAAAACTTTCACAGCTTTCAGAAGTGCTAAACACAAATGCTCGAGGGCCTGGAAGGTACTCTGTGCCACGCAGATGACATCCTGATGTTTGTCACTACACGAAAAGAACAAGATGCAAGACTTTTCAAAGTACTTAACTGCCTAGAACAGAAAGGTTTGACACTGAATGAGAAATGTCAGTTTGCAGTGCCTCAAGTTCTTAGGACATATCGTCAGTGCAGAGGGCATATGAGCTGATCCAGAAAAAATTAAAGCTATAAAAGAAATGCCAGAGCCTAAAACAACTGCTGATGTCAAGAGATTCCTCTGCATGCATTGTAAAATTGTAAAATGTTCACCCAACATTGCAGAGCTGACAGGACCAATCAGAGACCTGCTTAAATCTGAAAACTTGTAAAGAAGGAAAGTAGGCGCTACACAGTGAAGTCCTGAGTGTTAAATTAACACTGCTCGGAGCATATATGGTCCCACTCTAAAAGAGTGTTAAAGTAACACTGAAGCAGTGTTAAAGTTATGCCGAGGTCACACTATAATAATAATAATTCATTACATTTATATAGCGCTTTTCTATGCACTCAATGTGCTTTACATTGTCAGGGGGTATCTCCTCATCCACCACCAGTGTGCAGCATCCACCTGGATGATACGACGGCAGCCATAGTGCGCCAGAACGCCCACCACACACCAGCTTACTGGTGGAGAGGAGACAGAGTGATGAAGCCAATCAGCAGATATGGGGATGGTTAGGAGGCCATGATGATCAGAGGCCAATGGGCAAATTTGGCCAGGATGCTGAGGTCGCACCTCTACTCTTTTCGAAAGACATACTGGGATTTTTAATGACCACAGAGAGTCACTGCACGATTTTAGCCCGATTTTTCACTCGCCAACAAATGAAACCGCCGACAAATTCCCGAAATCGGAGGCAAATCGGTGCTCGTTCACGCGAGTGACAATCACGCAGTGTGAATTATCAAAGACGCGATCTGAAAGAATCGCCGACGCGTCGCCGATGCCCGTGAAATCTTTGGCATGCTAAATTTCTGGAGCTGTCTGCGATTCACGATCACGCAGTGTGCAATGAGTTCTGACTGTAAAACACATCAGCGATGACCT
>NW_015511523.1:8785-10055 GCF_001515645.1 Sinocyclocheilus grahami | reverse complement strand
TCTAATGATTTTGATGAAAGTCTTTCCCTTTCACTTTGATGAGTGTCTTTCCCTTTAATTTACAGGCAGTTTTACAGGCCTACATTCTTTAATTAGGGCATATGATCACTCTTTGATTTCAGTACTATTTCAAGCAGCAGTCAAAACAGGTCATTCGTTGTCGACAGCAGTTCTGCTCCAGCTAGATTACTTCCTTAAGGGTTTGTGCACATTTTGACCCCTTTGGACCTTTATATAAAATGAGAAGTTGTTTATTACTGGAAGATATTTAAGTTGACTCAAATCATAGGCCTACACATTTTCTGCACTAAAACTGTTACACCTTTTGGTCTATTTGCTTGCCTCCTGTTAGGGAAACAAAAAGAGAGACAGCGTGTGCAAGACCTTGATGCTGGGCATGTCTTGTTCAATTGAAGTTCTCAAATTGATCCATCTACATCACATGAAAATTATTAAAGCAGCATTATCAATAAAATGCAGGACTGCTTTGCTGTGATTTGCATCATTTATTTCACTTACAGGTGTTTCTGTAAAGTTTCTGAAGAACCAATTGTCCCTCAGTACACTTCAAATAAAAAGACAACGACAAAAGAACATAACAGATTTTTTTTAAAACAAGCACAAATGACAAAACAAAAACCAACAACAAAATACAACTCAGGTGGACATAAACTGGTAAATTCACTGTTAAACCCAAAGATACTGCCAGTTTCTGCTGACCGACTTGTGCCTGGCATGCCCATGATTCTTACAATAAACATTTCAAGCCACAGGGCATATAGGAAACCTGTCTGAAGCTAAGAAATTATTCTAACTAATAATAAGGAATAATGCCAATTATAAAAGAGGGGATCGTAAGAGTTATGAAAACATGGAAGTCAAAGGGACTCAGTAAGATTAAAATAACAACGAAATAATATATATCGAACACCTATTTAGATTAAAAAAGCAACATTCACTACTTTGCAAACAACTTGTATAGATATATCATCACACAGAAACCATTTTAATCCATTTTCAAATGTATACAAGCAAACTGAGAGAAATGACTATAGCAGCCATGTTTGCAAACTCATCTTTCCATTTTAATAGCTAATCAAGGTTACTTCTTTAATATCAGCAGGCTTAATCCACCACACCACTGCGTAACTGCGACCTTCCATCTTTTATTAATAGGTCGTGTCAGTAAACAATACTTTTATGCAATAATATGGAACCTGAAATCTATATACATATGCAATCTGAGACCCCAGAACACTTGAATGTGTTT
>NW_015511523.1:7494-8727 GCF_001515645.1 Sinocyclocheilus grahami | reverse complement strand
TATGCAATCTGAGACCCCAGAACACTTGAATGTGTTTGATCACGTGAATGAAGGATGATGTGGTTATGAGGTGGACAGGGAATTAGGGAGGATTGAGGAAGCTATTTAAAGCAACTGGAAAATATTATCGGCCTTCTGGAGTGATTCACTCGGATTATTTTTAATAAGTGATGTCAAGAGCTTAGTTTCACTGATTATTATACACTAAAATACTCAAATCTAAAGCTGGTTATGTGTGTATATTCTAAAATGTTTATTTTAAATAAGTTTATTATTTTAAAAAAAAAAACATTTTGCATATAGATTCAAAGCATTGGTGCCGTATTTCACTCTGGCACAAATGAAATAATGTTTTCTCATTCTGTGTAATTGTTTTAGAAGAACAAAGCATACTGGAAGATTTGAATGATTCATTTGCGCAGTTTATTTGAGCCATTTTCGCTTGCCTTTCTCATATTTCTAGTTAAAAAACAAAAGAGAACAAAAGATAGTTCAGCACAAGTATGATTTGCAGCATCCCAATGAAGCCCCACCACAGGCATGCACCGTGGGACTAGCATGCAGAGCAGCGCGACGCGTGTCACTCCAGATGGCACCGGGCTCTCACTAACTTCCTCCACCACCACAGATTTGCAGCATCTGAACTCTCCCGAGTTCGGTTACAGAGCTGTCTAGCTAAATGTTACCTTTACCGCCTTGCTTATTGAGAAAAAGAGACAGAAGAATAGGGTAGAGTGATAGTGGATAATGGTTCAAGATGTAACACGTACAGGAATGTATAATGAAAGTTAATGAGTCTCCCTTAAAGAAAAGGCCAAAAGATTTATGGAATATTACTGCATGTACGGATGCCACTTATGATATCACCTTTTTAATGAATGTCCACTGATGTATGAAATTACAAAGAAAGGTGTGAGATGACATGGTATGCATGTGTTGCATGTTCACAGTATGTACAACTGAATGTGCATGCTCATGTGTTGTAGGGGATCATGGCTGTTTCCTGTGGGAGAATGGCAGGTCGGAGGTGAGAGGTCAGTGTCCAAGGGTCACAGTGAGCTAGAATGAGGTCAGACTCGGGGCAACTGCTTTTCAATGAATTCCTTCACAGCAGACATCTCCTGTAAAGCCAATCAGAGAGTGGTATGGGTGTTAGAACTAGCATGAACAAATACAGTTTTACTGTAACCACTGTACTGAAGCTAAAATAACATTTTGCATGATTTCAGTTCA
>NW_015511523.1:2838-3792 GCF_001515645.1 Sinocyclocheilus grahami | reverse complement strand
TTTAATACTGCACATGTTATCAAATACTTCTATCAAATCATCTGCATTCTCCACTAAATACCAGAAAAATACACTTTTTCAACGAAAGTGCATGGTCTCCATATGCATTTGATTACACCATGATTTATACACATTACTAAATGACTGTATTGATAATCTCTAATGCGTCAGTGCGATAATCCTTCTCACCAATCCTGCTATGAATACCACGATCATATTCAAAAAGAATGGGAAGAAAGGGATGGGCAGCGAAAACAATAGAGAAACGGGCGAAGCTTAGCTCATTTTTTCCAACCAGGCGGAATCAAGGACAGGGTACATGTATAAATAAATCCGCCAGGTCTTTTCATTCAACGACATGATCGCAGTTAGGCAGCTTAATCCTGTTTCGCCTGTATGATTGCCACAATGAATCCACAGCCTCATAGATGGAGCTATCTGGCTCTCTACCCCCGCGAATAATCCCACAATTACGCTACTCAACGACAAGCTTGCGCCTTTATAGCTAGCGATAAAGCCAAGGTCAGGGAGTAGATTAAAATGTAGGGTTCAGCCAGGAAAAAAGCAGATATAAACAGCGGCCCACTGCTACAAATTTATCGACTCACCGCTTGCTATATCCCAGGTCACACCGGAACTTCCGCTCCTTCTGCCGAAGGGGGGCGGAGTCATGGCGCTGTCACCGGATTTGTTCAACCGCGTGAGCTTGAATGTTCCAAATGTTCAATGAAACGCACTGGAAACGGCTCTAAACATTTTTAGGTAGTAATCTGTCAATAATACATTATTTTGTAAGCGTAAGGTCACAACGTAATGCAAAATGTCAATTTTCTGAATTGTGCATTTTTTACAATCACAATAAAAGGTTATTTTAAGACTTTAGAAAATAACTATTTTTGTCACTTTATTTTTATTTATTATTTTTAAATCTATTAAACACATACCACTATAGAC
>NW_015511523.1:0-1452 GCF_001515645.1 Sinocyclocheilus grahami | reverse complement strand
TTAGTTTTTTTATATATACAGTATACAGTGAAAGCCAATTCACAATCTCATTTTAGCTGGGATGCATTGTGGATGCAAATATTTAAATAAATGCAAGAGCATAGTTCACCCAAAAACGAAGCTCTCCCTCAGGCCAACCAAGATGCAGGTGAGTTTGTTTCGGGGGTTTTTGATCTGAGAGCTGAGAGTGATATCTGAGTTTTTGATCAAACAGCTGATAAAAAGCAGCTGCACCGTTATCATTATTAAAACAAACTGCTTGGATACTCAAGCTCAGCAAGCAGATTCCTGTTCCCAGTAGCAACACTTATTCATTCATGTAACTGCATTACAGTTTATATTGCATTGCATCCATATGTGACACTGCAAGTCTCGTTTTTTCTGCAGTGAGTGCAAACTCACAGTCTTATTTCAGCTGGGTGTGACTCATCATCTTCTCCAGAAATAATGATCCCTTTCAGCTTCACGCTACCTGTAAACCTGCAGATTTAACCATATGCACCAACTGTATCCATTTCTGTCGGTAAACCACTTAGTATTTAGGCAAATTGTTTACAAATTATATTAATAGACGATAATTAAGAACAGAAAAGAAACTGAAATGGATTCTGCTTGCAACAAATCTTACGGTATATTGAACAGAAGCTCCTCGTCAGCATCGCTCTCGACAAACTGAAAATAAAACAGGAGACATACATTAAAACAAACAGAACAGCAATCTGACAACCGAGTTTATTAACCAGAGTTTATTCAAATCAGTTTATTTAATTTCTCAAAGACAACCGTTGACTTTTACTTAGAAGAGTTCATATAAAGTAAAATAAACATACATATATGCAATTAAGTATGTAAGTAAATACAGAAGTGCCTTAATTCGCGGTTTGACTCTATTCTACAGGATAATGAAGCGTCTGTCACACCTCCTGCATAACTAAGCCAGGTTAATTGGTACCTTCGCCCTGTCAGTGCGTTGATCCCAAGGCTTGAAGACCAGTTTACCGTCTCCGTCTCGGCTCTCGTTCAAACACTGAAGCTTCTCGATATCAATGCGTCTGTACAGCTCATATTCCACACCTCGCTCTGCGGGCTCGTGATCGCATTCACAGCAACCGTGGCCGTGTCCGCCGCCGTGGCCGTGGCCGTGTCCAGACATGGCGTGAACTTGCAGTTCGACACCGAAAAAGTGCCGAAACACTCAAGATTAAGCTTACTGGAGAGATACGTACGACTGCTCTACTCCAGTAACGGCTTCTGTGACATGCTAAAATCGTAGTTACACAGGTGGTAGAAGTGGGGAAGTACACAACACGCAAATACGAAACGTGGAACGTGATTGGACCACAAAAAACAAGGGAACCAATGAGGAGTAGTGTTTGGAGTCGCGTTCTTGTGACGCATTAACGTCTCGTTGATCGCTTCGCGTCATCGTAAATAAAGTGGAAAGAAAACAAG
>NW_015511522.1:9576-10055 GCF_001515645.1 Sinocyclocheilus grahami | reverse complement strand
CTCCCACTTTATTTTACACCGATGGAATCTGTTTGTCACAGGACAATCATGGAAACATCCGAAAAATCCATATACTCATTAATGCCAAAATGCCAAATTTGAGATTTCAAGTTGTCGGCACATACAACCTACAAGAGTGAAACTCTCATATGATCAAAAAGCACACAAAAAAAAATCAGTTTCACCCATGAATGTGTTGGAAATCATGGAGCCTCATGTGAAAATGTGCATGTATGCGTGTAAACTGAAAAATATGTGTCCAATCCAACTAGATGTTTCTTAAGCATGAACAAGGATGAGAAGATTTCAATATCGCTTAAAAGGGACATGGCCAGTATTGCGTAATTTAAATAATGACAGACATTATATGTCATTTGTTCTTTGTGCTCAATAGATTTCTGTCTGTGTCTGATCTAACATTGATCTGAACTGTCAGCTGACACAAAGGAAAACGTATTTTCATAGGATTTTGCGTCTTG
>NW_015511522.1:4826-5677 GCF_001515645.1 Sinocyclocheilus grahami | reverse complement strand
CAGTGCTAAATAAAAGTATTCATTAAATATATATATATATATATATATATACATATATATATATTGACCCCAAACTTTTGAACGGGTGGTGTGCAGTCTGTGCATGACAAACACTCAGACCTCTTTTTTGTCACGGCAGCGGTCGATGTCTTTCTTCAGAGCCTCCACGCGTTTGAAGGACTCTTTGCTGTCGATGCTGTAGACGAGCACGAAGCCGTCGGCGAAAGTCAAGTAGTGCCGCGGAAACTCGTGACCACCGCACAGCCTGACCTGCTCTCGGGTGCCGCGGTGCGTCTCCACAGACCCGATGTAAATGTCCTCCAGTGTCTCCATGGTCTCTGAACCTGCCAAACCGGCACCACGTGACCTGTACTGCTCATTTATTTGGGTTTAAGAATTGACTCAGGTGTCAGGTGGGCGCTGTCCTAACACTCACCTGCGACATGGTTGGCGTACAGTAACTGCTCCAGAGCCAAGCTTTTGCCCACCGACCCCTGGCCACACACCACCACCTTGCAGCTCTTGCCCCTGATCACTTACAACCGCACAGTCTTCATTAAAGTACAGAAATACACTAGAGATAAAAGGTGGGTTGTAGTAGAAACCTGTTACAACGAGAGAATAGAGAGAACTAATTAAAAGCAATAATAATCATGCCTTTATGCAACAGTCACATGTGCATAAACCTGCTGCGCCTGAAGCTACATCTTCAAAGTGTATCAGATTACTGTATAATTGAATACTAAATTGTATTCATCTTTGATGAGTATTAAATGCATTAAAGAAAATAACCGAAGCGTTTAAGAAAAAACTGGACTTACCGTACTCTCTTCCTGTTGTTTATGTCCGAT
>NW_015511522.1:0-630 GCF_001515645.1 Sinocyclocheilus grahami | reverse complement strand
TTTTTAAATAATCATGTTCAACTAATGAAAAAATAAATGACCCATGATTCAGCAGAGAAATCTCCACCAGTCAGGATCAAAATGGGCATCAATGTATGCCTATTTGATTTTGTATTCTCCCTCATTTTCAATTCTTGTTATTTGCCATGCTTCATGGAATTGTAGTTCTTTCCCTCAATAAAACTATTAAGTACACAGTCTTGTACTTGTTTTTTCAGTTGTTTTGTTTCCAATGAAAGTTTCTATTGTTGTGATTCACCTCATGGTTGATTGGTTTGGTTGATGGTTAAACTCTTAAACTGAGGTAAGAAAAAGTTATAGGAAAAACACTTCTGGAACAAAGGCTGTTGAAAAAGTGGGCAGGCGCTAAATGCACTTTATAGGAAACAGCTACTGTGCGTCATGACTTGTGCATGTGATATGAAGTATTGTCAGCTCATGTACCTGCTCTATCATTGATTCACGTCATTACGTCATTCTCTCTCACAGAAAGCACCAGTCTGCTTCTGGTTTCCAGATTAACTGGAGGGTGTGAACGGTGACGTCTGAATAAAGCACTATATTTGCATGACCACACAGGTGGCACAGCTCTCTGTCTGAGGAGTGTGAGGTTGAACATTGGTGTGCGAT
>NW_015511521.1:8149-10057 GCF_001515645.1 Sinocyclocheilus grahami | reverse complement strand
GTCCACATGGGAATCTCTGTCACCGTTTTGTAATCACTTCTTCATTTTTCTGTCATGTTTGCAGGTGAATGTGATCTTGGAAGCTTTCGGTCATGCTGAGACTCAGATGAACTCCTCAGCAAGCCGCTTCATCAATCTGATCTCACTGCAGTACTGTGAGAAGAGAAAGACTCTACTCCGAGGTAGTTACACTGCTCCTGTTTGCACTTCGATTATTCATAGTGTTGCTTTAATATGCTGAATGTGTAGAAATAGAGAACGTGCTAATGCATTCATGTGATATGCTGTCAGGTCTCAGCAGAGAGGACTTCTGCTCCATCATCCTTCACCTATAGAGGGAGACATTGCTCTACTAATGCCTCTACAACTCTTCTCTTACTGTGTTTGTGTTTTAGGTCGTCTGTACACTTACATGCTGGAGAAGTCGAGGGTCATCTGCACTCCACCGCATCAGCAGAACTTTAACATCTTCTACCTGATGGCCGAGGGGCTTTCTGCAGAGGAGAAGAGTAATCTATATCTAAACAATGTCCTAGCCCACAGGTAACACACGCAATGTTGATAGGCATGTTATATCATTCTGTATTCCACCTATTTTCAAAGACCTCCCTTATAAAATCATAGCCTGTAGTCATAAATATATATATATATATATGTGTTACTTTATTATTAATTCAAACATATTGTGAATAAGGCTTTTATTTTATAGTAAGGATTTTTGTTTAGTTCACAAACATTGGCAATGAGGGTTTATTTTATTTTATTTTTTGTTTTATTTTATTTTATTTTATTCACTAACACTGCCAATAAGTGTTTCAAAATAAGGAAATTTTAATAAGTTAAAATATTTATATATTTTAAATAAACCTTTAAATTTGCACAAAGAAATGAAAATAATGGATTTACCCAGAGTTTACATAGAACACCAACTTGAAAAGTAGGTTGTCATTAGTCTTTCAGTTTTTCTCATTTTTTTTCATATTCATCTCTATGTGATTTACACTGTAGTAAAGGGTACTATGAGACATGTATAATATAAGACTGGTGATTATTAAATTCAGCATTTAATGCATTGCATTTTCATTGTCAGATTGATGCGGTTTCAGCATTTAACATTCATCAGGATTTTTCAAAATGGGAAAAAAAACGTAATATTGGCTGATGTCAGATGCCAGTTTTAAACTTGTTTTACCCTGGACTCTCTGTGAACTCTCAAGTGTCCCCAGCAAATCTTGCATAGGGGTAAATGGAAGGTTGTCATTAAAAATGTAACATTCACCTTTCTTTGACTTGAATTTGTGATTATGTCAGTGACACTTAGAACATCTTAAACTTTACTTAGCACTCTTAAAGGCCCAGACCAAATACTCACATCCAGAATCCACTGGCAACGTAAAGTCTAAATCGTCTCTAATCTTAAATCGCACTAATCATGTGTCTTCTGTGTTTGTTTGTTTGTTTGTTTTCAGGTGTATGAACACAGCGGCTCCCGGTCAAACTCCTGCAGTAGCTACAGCGTCTCCTCAGAGCAGAGAGAAGCTCTTGGCCCTTAAACAGGCTCTGCGTGCCCTCGGCTTCAACAGACTGGTACACACATGTTCAATAACACATGCATCCTCACGCGAAGATGCAACTACACATGCACACTTAGGTTTGATTTAGTTATGTGTGAAACTGTGTGTGTGTGTGTGTGTAAGAGAGAAATACAGTGAAGTCTAAAAATCAGAGACCACATTGAGAATCTAGGATTTAAGGTTTAACCTAAACCTGGAAATAAAACTTAAGTAAACAAACAAACAAATAAATAAATAAATGTGTAAATGTATATGCATTTCAAGTTAAAAAAAATTCAAAAACAGATAACTCTAAGACAGATAGATGAAGTTTAACATTTTTTCAAAAATCACG
>NW_015511521.1:0-889 GCF_001515645.1 Sinocyclocheilus grahami | reverse complement strand
TTTTTTTTTTAAGTGACGTGCTAATTTAATACCACTCAATTCTACACAAGAAACATTTTCTTTACACACAGTACGCCCCCTTTTGATAGACAGGATATGATTGACCCTGATCATTGGCTGTTTTTAAACAATCAGTGGATGTCTGATGTGCAGATAATTTACAGATTATTGGCTGATATATTGGTGCATCCCTAGTATATGCAGTACTTATAGTGGTGCCCAACATCCGAAACACACTTATGACCATCTATGCTAGTCTTTGAGGATGAAAGACAATGTGAAAGGTCACTAACTGCTTGACATTTGCCCTCTGCTTTAGGTGATGTCATAACAAGGCGCCACACAGTCGAAATGTCCAACCATCACAGAGACCTCTTGGCCAAAGCTTTATACGGACGACTCTTCAGCTTCCTGATCAATAGCATTAACTTTTACCTCCAAGGCCATGAAGATAGCACGGGGTAAGATGCAGACATGCGTGTGAGTGTGAACGTGAGCTTAGATTCATGCTTTTATGTGGATATGTTTTCCTTTGTCTCCGTGTGAATGAGAGTCCTGAATAAAGAAGATTGTTATTGGAAGAACTTAGTTCAAACATTGTTCCTTCATTGTTCCAAAGTGCATACAATTTCAGTGATGGATAGCAGCTATTGATCTGTATGGATTGTGTGTGTCAGCTGCTCACAGAACATACTCAGCTGTTACTAGTAGAAACAAGCGCCAAGTCCTTCTCAGAGACCTTCTGTGATAAACATCAGTCAAAACACAGTGAAGTTTTGGAATAGTTTACATATTGTATGTGAGACATCTGCTATAGAGCACCTGACGGTAAGTGACAGAGCCAGTAGCGTATGAGCAGGAAGTCACACCTCCTCTGCTGTTATTGCAT
>NW_015511520.1:7979-10058 GCF_001515645.1 Sinocyclocheilus grahami | reverse complement strand
AAAGAGAAAGGAAAAATTTAAATCGCATGATATGACCCCTTTAAAACCAGTTGAGCTGTTTAATGTTTTAACATACTTTTGTAATGTTATAAATGTCTTTACTTTTCAAAAACATCTCATCATCAGATTTATAATGCATTTTAACCAAGTCATTTTTTTTTCAACTTTAGATGAGGCACGGTGTCAGAGTGAATAGGATATGTTTTATTTCTTTGATAATATTGGTTGTTTGGAAAAATTTTTTTAATGTTGTCTGTTGTTTTCTCCCAGTTCCATTCTCCCAGACTCCAACAGCTAGAAAAACCTCAGGTAACTTATGCTTTAAATCAACACCCAGTCCATTTCATCACTGCAAAATCCAACCCTAACAAACAACGAAAGATCATCTAATGTACTTGAATAATTCATAGATTTTATATGGCAAAGCCTCCACAGCAGCTCGGTTAGCCTGGCTCTTCATGTCGGCCTCTGGGCATATTTAAAATTCTGTGTGAAGAGAAGTCATAGAAAAGAAAAAAAAGCAAGCAAAAATTGAAGCAGACATTACTTCAGATAGCAGGGGCAGATCCAGTGCTGAATGTTTTCCAAGATGAATGTATAATTAGTTCAATGTGAATATTTTAACAAATGTTTTGAAGTGCTGGGCTGCAACTGAGACTGTTAAACTATTATGGTGAAGATTGTGGTGGCGGCCTGCTGTTTTACTGAGTAGATTTAACCCATAAAATTCATTCCCAGACAATTGCTTCTTGTCTCTCTGTTTATTTATAACATTTGATGACGCTTCCTCTGAATGGCACTCCTTAATTTTCTTTATTTGACTTTGAGGAATTTGAGTCTCTTATTCCATTTGACTAATTATATGTTTCATACCAAACTCATCTCATTTATAAGGACCTGTGTCCTTGTCATGTGGCACATGTTTTGAATACAAATGATGCAGCCATTGTTAAAAAAGTGCAGTGTAATGTGTCCTTTAGTGCCCTTTTCATGATCTAGTAGGGTATTTCGCATTTGTAATTAGCCTGAAAGCCCATTTATTGCATTTCAGCATGAATTTATTGTGTCTTGTTGAAATGGCACTAGTTCGTTGGTTATTATTATATATCAGTCAGTCATACTAATGTTGGCATCTGTTGTTCTCTCTCTCTCCAGCTGATAATAGTGGAGTGATTATTGTGGTGATCATTGTCAGCATCCTGTTGCTGGCCATCCTGGGCAGTGTCTTTTACTTCCTGTATAAAAAGGGCAAGTTACTCTGTGGACGCTCAGGCAAGCAAGAAATGTATGTAATACTTTTTCCCTTCTATCCAGTTTTTTAGTAAACATTAGTACAGGGGTTGTGAGGAAGTGCTAGGGGATCTGTGGGAAAGTTGAAAGAAAAACTGTATTAAAAAATTTAAAAAATAAGATAACAACAAAAAAATAACATTAAATAAATCAATCAATCATTTGAATAAAATACATTTTAAAAATTATTAAAATAAATAATAAATATGTTTTACAGTACGGTACTATAGTATATATGTACCATGGTATTATCATGTGTTTTGCAATGGTATCCTGTAGTACAACATGCTACATGACATATTAAGTACCATGATATACTACCAGTCAAAAGTTTGGGCATCTCTATTATTGTGTCAGGAAAATATTGAATAATATGAAAACTTCAATTCAAATTTTAATGTAGCATGTTACAGTCAAGTTCAGTTTATAGTAGGTGTCATGAACTAAAAGATTTTTTTTCAGGTTCAATGTTATTTAATAAATATACTTTGTTCATTATTAATTCATGTTCATTCGTACTATTATAATGTTATTTTTATAACTTAAAATAATACATATGTATTGCTATACACTAAGATTCAAAGTTTGGGGTCAGTAAGTTTTTAAAATATATATTTTTTAATTCTAATATGTAAATTATAATCAAATTTAGTATAATTGTGCTTATTTTCAAATATTTTAAAACATAATTTATTCTTGTGATCCAAAACAGCCATTACTCCAGTCTTAATCCAGTCACATGATCCTTCAGGAATCACTCTAATAAGCTGATTTGCTGCTCAAGAAAGA
>NW_015511520.1:7128-7877 GCF_001515645.1 Sinocyclocheilus grahami | reverse complement strand
AAAAAAATAATAATAATTTTACAGACCTCAAACTTTTGAATGATAGTGTACATACAAATGAACATTAACCAAGATCAATAAATGCTGTTAAAGTTTCATGTATTTCATGTTCATGTTACTAATGTTTATAAACAGACCCTATTAAAATAATAATATCATTCTAGAAAAGAAATTCATATGGGTCAATTTATTTGTCTGCAAAAATAGGCATTTGAAGATCAAACGGTTTTTACAATCATGAGAAACAAATTTTGTCAGTTGTGTCCAAACTTTTGATTCACTTCTTGTAGGGATTTTGACAAAACTTTCTAACAACAAATTGCATATGCAATATATAATTCAGTTCAGAAGTACAGAAAAACATCTATGCAGCCAAATGTTGCAGTGTGGTGTATCGGTGTGTTAATCTCTACAGCATGAATGCCTACAGCACCAAGGAGAAGACTAACAAAGAGGACATCGTCGTAGAGATGAAGGCAAAAAAGACGGAGGAGTCCGTGCTGTTGAAGGGCGTCAATGGGGAAAAGAAAACTCCCAATGACCAGGTAACCATATGTGCTTGACTCTTGTTACCATGATGAGATGACCTGAAGAACATCTCTTTAACTTTATTATGTGGTGCTTTTTCCTGGAATAAAGAGCAGTGCCCTAAGCTCATAAGTGAAGACTTGTGGGCGACTAAAGATGGCATCTGTACCTCCCTCCTGACCCAACAATCAAGTCTTAAGAGCTGGAGGACCTCTTGTGGA
>NW_015511520.1:3749-4221 GCF_001515645.1 Sinocyclocheilus grahami | reverse complement strand
TCTATCATTTTGACGATAGTGGTCCTGACAGAAATATATTTAATTCAACCTAATATAGTTTCCAGACTCACTCTCTACTCAGTTAAAACTGATAAATGTAGAGGAAGGCTGCCCTCTACAGTTCACTAAAATCACACTCAGGACTCGAGCTGCCCTGAATCAGGATTTATTTGTACTGACAGGAGTCAGGCATTATCGACCTGATCTCAAAGAGACATTCGTGCATGTGGATCACTTCTGTTTCTGCTCAGTCCCTTTTAAACTCTTTAACTTGAAATATATATTCGCATGTTGCCATTTAAGGAATTGTTTATTTAAAAGGGTTTTAGCAGAAATTCAGGCTTTCAGAATTATGCTCTGGTCAAGCCCACTTAAACTTCATTAATTCTAGCTTGATTGTTTACATTATTGCAAGATAATTAACAGGATACTAAACCGGATGGAATCAAGACATTGAGAGGATTGACAGTTA
>NW_015511520.1:760-3576 GCF_001515645.1 Sinocyclocheilus grahami | reverse complement strand
TTTTGTTTTTCATTTTTTGTTACTTGTTACTATGTTGTTTTGACCATTAACATACATACATAAATAAATAAATGGGCGTTACAAAAGACTACTGACACATAAACACACACAAAAATTATTCATTACAATTTTGAAGTCAAAACACTGAGAACATGGCAAAATGGCAATGAATATGACTTTAAAATTTGAGTTTAATATTTTACCATGATTAATATTTTCTGTGGGTTGATTTAAATATATTTCATGATTTTTTTCCCAGACATTTCTGATTACTGTTATAAACAAGAGTGACTCAAGTTAATCATATTATGAGTGTGGTGTATTTCTTTATATTCAAGAATTAAACTCAAAACAACAGTAATTAAGAACAGTATATTCATTGAGACCAAATTACAGTTTTGCATTTTAGAAGTCAGTGCAAAATACTTGAGAACAGCAACAAATAGGCTATGATTTATGTCTTTTTTTATTTTTAAATTTCATATTTTAATATTCGTGTGAATTTGTTATATGTGCATGAGGACAGCAGAGCACAATCTTTCTACATACTGTATGTTTACAATTCTCTCTTAACACTGAACATACTCTAATTAATGTTCATTTATGAGGGCAGAGCAAATGTCTGCTAACATGACCTCAAGTATTACTTTGTTTATTAATCATTGTAAATCATTGGATCTTCTTGGATGAACTTGAAAAATTACAGCATCCGGATGTTTTTATTTCCATTATGCAAGCAAAATATATAAAAGTTTGAGAATGACAGGTTATTCGCTCCAGGTCTCTGTTGGGAGGTAATAATCTTGCTCTGTCTCAGATTAAAGCTAAACTGGATGTGGGTTAATGCCGGGGCTCAGATACCTGGCCGTCCCCTATCCTCAGGACACTCTTCAAGGGCAGAGGGAGAATGTTGGGAATGTGTGCTCTGATTGTGGTCTTTAAGTCTGTCAAGAAGGTACCAAAAAAAACACTTTTGCTTAAAATAGGCTATTTATTTTAGGCTCTGAAAAATAAAGGTTATTTTTATTTTTATTTTTTTACCTTGAAATGTCAGTTTCAAAATCATTCTGATGGTATACTGACTTCTAATAAGTTCTCCAAACTCGGTCCTGGAGGGCCGGTGTCCTGCAGAGTTTAGCTCTAATGCCGAGTTCACACTGCACGATTTTAGCCCGATTTTTCACTCGCCGACAGGTTTTGCAAAATCGCTGACAAATGCCCGAAATCGGAGGCAAATCGGTGCTCGTTCACGCGAGTGACAATCACACAGTGTGAATTATCAAAGACGCGATCTGAGAGAATCGCCGACTCGTCGCCGACACCCGTGAAATATTTGGCATGCTAAATATCTGGAGCTGTCGGCGATTCACAATCACGCTGTGTGCAATGATTTCTGACTGAAAACTACATCGGGGATGACCTACAGCCAATGAGAGACCAAGATACAGGGCAGAGGGAAGTTCGAGGAGGAGTTATATGAAACGTAGTTTGCGGACCAGTGTTGGCAAATCTGCGATTGCCGCTGGTTGTTTTTTCATGTCAGCAGGTTGAAGCGACCCCAATAACGTGATATTTAGGCCCTGGAATGTGAATTGTACAAGGAGAACCCCGCCAAAAAAAATATATATTTTACCCCCGAACTCGATTTTTACTGGGGGACCCCCTCAAAAGCAATTGGGCTATTTTCAGGTTAGTTTTGAGTAGTAATTGGACGGGTTTCGTAGCGAAAACCTGGCAACCCTGCACCAGACAGAGCTGTCGGCGATTCTTCCTATTGTAAAGTCATGCAGTTTGTAACCTCCTGTCGTCGTTCCATCGTGCAGTGTGAACACGGCAACAACTGAATGCTACCCCAGATAGTCGTTCAGTGTGAAACCAACAGTGATGCGACATCTTTGAAAATCGTGCAGTGTGAACTCGGTATAACTTGCCTCAACACACCTGCCTGGAAGTTTCTAGTATACCTAGTAACAGCTTGATTAGCTGGTTCAGGTGTGTCTGATTAGCGTTGGAGCTAAACTCTGCAGGACTGAGTTTGGAGACCTCTGTGCTCTACACCTACTAATACTAGGGGGCTAATAATCTGGTGGGGGGTCAGGATTCGGCTCAACACCTGGACGTACAATATTCGGCATTTTGTCATTGTCATGTGACCTTTCAACATCAGTTGCATCACGGCACACTGTGGCTGCATCCGAAATCCCATGTTATACTCTCTTGAGGTACTTTTTGAAGAAGTAATTACTTCGTGACTGCAAAAGTAGGTTCTATAAGCCTATAGTATGAATGTAATCTGGACGTACTATACAGTATGTTGTCATTGCCACATGACCTGTCAGCATCAGTTGCGTCACTTCACTGCCATTTGGTGTGCTCTGCTTTGAAGCGTGCTGTGCAGACCTATCGATGTATGACGTCAAAGTAATGCGAGAGCTATGAAGAACAGATGGCTGCATTCAATATTGCATACTTCCCTGCTATATAGTAAGCGAAAAACAGTATGTGACAAAAGAAGTATGTCGAATGGGTACATGTATCCACTGTAATTACGACAGTGATATATTCTATTTACAACAGTAAATACCACTCATTTTACTGTAGGGGGCGCCAAAGTCACAAAAATACACAGAACTACATGCAGTTGCTTTAACATCCATGGAACCTTTCCATCACACAAAAGGTTCTATATAGCGGAAAAGGCTTTTTAGATTATCAAAATGTTTTAAAAAACGGATCACTTAAAGGTTCTTTAGAGAACCATAAAATGGCTTGGCTGCAAAAACTCCCTTTTGAATCCTCTATTTTTCTAAACCTTT
>NW_015511520.1:0-680 GCF_001515645.1 Sinocyclocheilus grahami | reverse complement strand
CAATTCCCAATTCCCTCCTTACTACAGTACAGCTTGAATGAAATTAAAGTGAGGGCACAAATCGCCCCACTGTTAGGTCATAGGATGGGCAGATGAATGGCCTCCATGTAGTGTGCAATTTATCTGGGGGTATATTGGGAGTGAAGAGTCTAATCTCATAAGAGGCTAAAGCCGCTTGAGGCTGCATAGAGAAAACGAAGTGAGCGATCGGAAGCATTGTAGCTTTACGCCGTGATTGTGTCTGTCGTGTCACACCACTTTCAGGAATTTTCTGTCGGAGATGTCACATGCATGGATGTCCTGACATGACGCTGCAATGCACTGAGAATGCACTGGGTTGAGGAGAAGCCTGGAGCTACCTCATGGATTTACCGGGATGTTTAGGTCCATACACATGAGTTGTATCTGAGGTTTGTAAATTAGTTTTTTTGCAAAATGCATTTGAGCAATTAAGTCACTCAACTGAGATGATATTTAGCATTAATTTCCATTCTTTTTATAACTTATCTCTTATTTAAGGTGTAATATACTGTCAAATTCAAAACTAGAGAAACATTTAGACTAGATACTATTATAGTTCTTATTAATATTTGTAATTAGTATCTACAGGTGCATATCAACAAATTAGAATGTCATGGAAAAGTTAATTTCTTTCAGTAATTCAACTCAAATTGTGAAAC
>NW_015511519.1:9505-10060 GCF_001515645.1 Sinocyclocheilus grahami | reverse complement strand
GTGTTCTGAGACCTACACAACAGACAATGGAACTCCTCAAGGAAGCGTATGCAGCCCAATATTTTTTAATTTGATTAGTTATATTTTTGTCATTTTAAAGGCATTGGAAGGGCATTATTTGCAGATGATGGGGCAATGTGGAAAAGAGGACGTAATATTGTGTGTCTCAAAGATTACAAAAAGCAGTAGATAAAGTGGAGGTATGGGCAAATAATTGGAGTTTCAGATTATCTGTGGCTAAAACTCAAGTTATATGTTTCACAAAAGGGAAAAATGTTCCAACGGTTAAGTTGAAGTTGTACAAACAGGAGCTGGAGCAAGTCTCAGTAGTTAAATATCTCGGCTGGAATCTAGATTGACATTTGCAGTGCACATTAAAAAACTGATCAAGAAATGTAAAACAGGAGTAAATATTTTACGATGTCTATCTGGGGTAGAATGGGGAGCTTGTAGATTGTCTTTGAAAATAATTTATTGTACATTAATCGGACCAAGTTTAGATTATGGAAGTATTTACGGATTTGCATCTAAAACCACACTCAAAAAGATTGAAAC
>NW_015511519.1:9060-9349 GCF_001515645.1 Sinocyclocheilus grahami | reverse complement strand
AGAGTCATCCAGTAAAGGGTGTGATTGAAGAATGCTGGAAGCATGGAAACAAAAACATTAAAAGCTTTGGATGGATTGCTAAAAGGGAAGCGCAAGTTGTTGGTATTACAGACTGTGATTGTTATCGATTTTCAAATGCAAATAAAAATTAAGAATGAGAACGAAATCCCTAAGAACATTATTGCACAGCAGTATTTAGATCAGACTTACCCATCGTGGTTACATATATGTATACTGAAGGTTCTAAAGACCCTATCTCTGGCAGTATTTATTCCAAAGTTTCAAACTA
>NW_015511519.1:8420-8904 GCF_001515645.1 Sinocyclocheilus grahami | reverse complement strand
AGTGGAGTAAAAACATCAAGGCAAGACATTATTTATGAGATTCTTGCAAGTTTATTAAGAATAAGTAATATAAGCTTAATAACATTTTTGTGGGTTCCCGCTCATGTGGGAGTGGAGGCTAATGAAGTGGTTGATAAGCTTGCTAAGCAAGCTCTTATACACTCAGAAATAGATATTCAAGTGACTCTTAGCAAAAATTAGGTTAAAGGGAAAATTAAAGAATTCATAAACAAAAAATGTCAAGAAGTATGGAACCGTGAAAGCAAGGGCAGACAAATGTATAATATTCAGTAGGAAATGGAAGAAGTGTTTTTAGGAATAGGAAAGAAGATGCAATTATTTCTCGCATCCGAATAGGGCATACTAGATTAAATCACTCTCTGTTTAATATAGGAAAACATGAAACTTATTTTTTTGTAATCAGGCAGAAACAATAGAAAACAATAGATTAATAAAATGTAAAAAATATGAAAAAGAAAGGTTC
>NW_015511519.1:7394-8409 GCF_001515645.1 Sinocyclocheilus grahami | reverse complement strand
TTTCATTTGTTACATTTCTGGCGGAGGTAGTGAATTGCTCAGCGCGAACTGAGAGGATTAAAATTATTATTATGGCTGCAGAAAAGTATCTGGATGTTGTTGATCAGTAGAACAGATAAATGATAAATTAAAGATGCAAATGGCAAGCTCGCAGGCATCATGTGGTGGATCCTAATGGTGCTAATAATCTTGCAGTGGAATGCAAGGAGCTTAATTTCAAACGGTCAGGAATTTAAAAAATGTATTGCAGAACAGGATAATAAACCTCATGTAATTTGTATTCAGGAAACTTGGCTTAAGCCTCAGTTGGATTTTAAAGTACAGGGTTATAATGTGCGTAGGGATAGACTTTCTGGAGTAGGAGGAGGAGTGGCTACATTTGTAATGGAAGGAATACAATTTAGAACAGTTAAAATATGCAATAAATATGACGTAGTTGAAATAGAGGTGTGGGCTGGAGATCAGAAATTAAGAATAAGTAATTACTATAATCCATGTGAAAGATTAAGTAGAGACATTCTTGAGGAAATTAGGGGAGTGGATAATCATAGTCTGGTTTGGTGTGGAGATTTTAATGGGCATAGTACATTATGGGGAAGTGAAAAAAATGATTTTAATGGTAATGTCATAGAAGATGTGTTAGATGGAAGTGATTTGGTTTGTGTAAATGATGGAAGGGCAACAAGAATTGATTTATCAAAAGGGAAATTGTCTGTCTTAGATTTAACTATTGTCACTGGAAACCTGGCAAGGAGGTGTGTGTGGGATACATCGAAGGAAAATCTAATAGGCAGTGATCATTTTCCAATAATTTGCAAAATAGGAATTGATTTGGATGTGAATGTAGAGGAAATTATGCCTAGATGGAAATTCAAATCAGCTGACTGGGACCAATTTAAGGAACGTAGTGAGATTTTGTTGACAGTAATTGAAGAATCTGTAGAGGAGATTGAAGAACTAAAAGATAAAGTAAGTAATCGTCTATGTGAAGCAGCTGAGGAAGCAATCGGTAAAG